>NW_005871075.1:2995732-3076395 GCF_000147115.1 Myotis lucifugus
ATCCTGATTTCTGGGGCCTCATATTCCGGAAATTCTGTTTCTTTGTTACTAATGTTGTGGCCCCACCCCATAACAAAGAAAGAATTTCCGGAGGATGAGGCCCAAAAATCAGGATTTTAAAAAGATTCCCAGGTGATTCTAATGTGCAGCCAGGGTTGAGAACCACTGGTCTAAAGTCATCTGCTTGTTCCAAAGATCAGCTGTGTCTACAAGACCTCTGAGTGTCCTCAATTTGAAATCCCATGTTGGAGTAGCTTCCAATTGTGTGGAATTCTAAATTACTTCTTCAGCTGTTAAACATGAATCCAAGCATTGACTCTGTCTGGCATGTCACTGTTGTATTTGCTGTTTACAGTACCTGATAAGGTCCTTTCCAATGAAGTCAAGAGCAGCAGTTTTCCTATGATGTCTCTTCCAATAAATGAAATATCCTGTTTGAAGATCATGAACAGATGGTTTAGGAAAATATGTTGGAAAGATACACTAAACCTATAAGTGAAAGAACTGGGTATAGTTCAAGAGTCCCTTGCAATATTTTCCCATGTCACCATGCAGTATGACAAGTGTCTAATATTGGAGTAAAATCCCCAAATGCATGGACCCTCCAGTTACTAATTCATAAAGGAATAACCAATGTGTCCCCAAGGGAGTGGCCATAGAAACTATAAAAGCTAGTGAAAGTACCTTTGGCCAAGGGAGTTCAGGGTTTCTGAAAGTTTTGCTGATTTGTATTTAAGGATTGCCATTGGTCTTTTCAATCTTTTCAGAAGATTGTCCTATATAATAAAAGGCTAATATGCAAATAGACCAAACAGCGGAAAAACCCACCAACCAATCTCTATGACATGCGATTGACCACCAGGGGGCACACGTGGAACATAGAGGGCATTGGCAGCAGGCGGCAGAGTGTTGAACATGGTGGGTGTAGGCTGTGGCAGGATGGTGGAGCAGGTGAGTGGGGGCACCAGACCAAGGCAGGGCGCCAGTCATTGTCATTTGGGCGAGCCTCTGGTGGTCACTGAAAATTCTTTGCTCCCATGCACCGTGGTCCCACAAGGCGTTGCACCTGCTTCTGGCACGGGCCCCACTCGCACCCGCAGCTGGCGCCAGAGCAGCCACTTGCACCTGCTGCCGGTTCCCAGTGCCGGTCCTGATCACCCCTGAGGGCTTCTCCACCTCCCCTTGCTCCTGAGGGGCGATCGGGGAAGCAGCTGCTGCTCACACCTGCTGACAGGACCAGGCCCACTAGCCCCCATTGCTGGCACCAGCCCCAATTGCTCGGCACCATCAGAGTGTGGGAGCGGTGGTGGTGGGAGCAGGGCTGCTGGTAGACAGGGAACTGGGACTACAGTGGGAGGTGCCAATTGGGGGTGTGGAGGAGGGCCGAGACCAGCCCCTGTGCCCACAGCAGCCTCACGGCCCATGGTTCCTTTCAAGGTACACGAATTCGTGCACTGGGCCCCTAGTAGGGAATAAGGACAGTACAGTTTCTGAGCAGAGAGTAATGTCTTACAGATTTTTGTGTAATGGTTTCTGTTGAGTGTGTACTCCCAATCACTTGATATAAAAGTTGGGATGCCCCAAGTGGAAACCACAAAATCAAGCAGCTTTTCAGTGGGCATAAGGTTTGTAGCTTTTCAGCAAGGAAATACTTAAGCCTGCCCTGAAAAATGATATACAATAACTAAAACATATTCAGATCCCATAGAGGTTGGATGAATTCCATCTGAGCTTGTTGAATGTGTCATTGAGGCCTTGGGTCCTTTTTCTATCCCACCTTCGCAGTTTTAAAAGGACTAAGTTGCTGACAGGTGATACATGACCTGAAAGTAGCCTCAGCTGTGTTTTTAAGGTTTCCTCACCAATGTTGATTTAAATTAACAATCCAATGAACAAAGTAAACTGACAAACAAAATAGAAATGAGGCCTGGAGACATGGAACATACTGACAGCTGTCAGAGGGGAGGAAGAGGGGGGACTGGATGAAAGAAGAGATTCGCCAAAGAATGTTATGTTTTTAAAAGTAAGGCAGAATATTGGATGCATTTTTCTCCCTCAGAGCACCCTCACTGACAAGAATTGAGGACATTTTTTTGTCTTGGTTTTCTTTGATAAAATTAGACCCTCCTCCACCCCCCATTTTCCTTTTTACAATATCTGCAAGAGTCCTTATCAATAAGTGGTGTTTGGGAAGTGGTCTACACAGCTGTTTGATCTTTAGGGCCATGACTTTATTTTGGATCTCATCTCATTTTTATTCTAAAGCCATTTCAAAATGTATGCCAGGTTTTTTGGATTTTTTTTTGGTTCAGATACAGGGGTTATTTCCCATTATCATTCCTTTCTGTGAATTAGATGACCAATATCAGGTTTAGCTCCACTGACAAAATGAGATGAAGGGGCTGCTGTTATATCAGCATTTTCTTCAACTCTCAGGTGCTTTTAGAAGATACTTTCTAGTCTATACTTAAAACCTCCTATAGTTTCATCTTTAATCTTTTTTACATGATTTAATTATGGTCCAATCGATTTTTATTAAAATGTTTCAGGTGTGGCTTCTAGGATACTTTGCCTTATTTTTAAAGCCACTTTTTGACTCTTAAGTTTATTGTGAAAAGAAGGATCCAGTAGGTCCCTTTCTGGGTAAATCCAATCAGCTTTTACCCACAGAACTTGAGGTTCCAACCAACCAACATGTGTACAATTTGGTACAGATCAAGTAACAATGGTCACTATTCAAATGCACATGTTATAAATTATTTTATGAATATTTGTTGGTCTTATCTATGTTTCAAGAAGTCATTACAACTTTTAATTCAGCTTGAGTCCAAGGTTAAAATTCTATCATTTCCTGCACACCTAGCACATGGTAAGGATGAATTTTTAGAGGCAACTGGCATTGATGGTTGTAGGATAGTTGGGAAAAGGGAAAAAGTCTGGACAAGGGAAAGAGAGGATGCTTGACAGAGATGTGAAAGAAAAGAGATCAGAATTGAAGGGTAAGAGGGAAAAAAGGGCAGGATGTAGGGAAGCAACTGGAGGACATAGAGGAGGATTTACTAGGTAAATTAGTCTACTTTGTTGCTGTGACATAAGTTTGTCAAATGGCTTGTAGCTTTGGCCAAATATTCTTTTAGTGGAGCAATTTTTTTATTCAGATTTTTGTTTGGAGCCTCTGAATACCCACCAAAAAATGCTGCCCATTTGGACTGAGAAGTCTTATTTCCTTTCTTTTATAAGGAACCTTTCAAATGAACAATTTGTTAAGTCCAATGCTCCCTAGGGTACCCACTGAAGGCCTAGTCATAATCATGTCATTGGGAAAGATAGATAAAGGAATTAGGACTGTAATGAGAGTAAATACAAAGAGCAACAATTTCCCTGGAAAAGGAGATTTGGGTTTAGATGAGCCTCTGAGAGCTGGCAATAGTTGGTACAAAGAAAATGCTGTGCATCTCATATGTCAGGTCCCCAAACTGATGACTGGTTGCCTCCAAACACAGACCCAACAATCTGCACCCCCAGGCAGAAAGAATGTTCTCTCTGAATGAAAAAATAAAGCTCTGAGGACTAAAACTGGAGGCAGAGGGAGAACCTCATCCAGTTTTATTGGTGACCTACAACAAAGTTTGTCCAAATGGACAGTTCTGATAACTACAGAGTCACTGGTCTGCAGACAGTCAGGACAACCGGCTGATAAGGCATATGCCTGTGTTCTACCCAGTGATTGTCCTTCTTATGACAGATAACACCTTGAGACAGCACACCACGAAATGGTAACACAAATGCAGCCAACGGGAATGAAAAGAATTGTTTGATTCCACTAAGGAGGTCAAACAAACGGGAACTGATAACAACACCTGGGTGCAGATCTGAGACTAAATAACCAATTCCACACAAAGATAGTGGAGGGTGGACCTGGTGCTGACTTACCACATTGTTGTGGGCTCGACAAGAGGTGAGCAGCAAAGCTCAAGGGCTTCCACACCTGGATGAAGACTGGAGTCCATGCTCACGACCAGTGGAAACTGTATCTTGGTGGAACCTCCAAGGAAACTATGGAAATAAATGAAGATCACCTCAATGAAAACAAGCAAATGCTATTTACTCAGAGCTTGCTATAGGAAGAGAGTCACCACCATCACCTGAGTTTGGCAGAAACTCATATGTGTGTAGTGTAGTGGGAAAGCGCCAATGCAGGGGTGGGGAACATCGGCCCGTGGACTGTATAAGGCCCACAAAATCATGTGATTTGGCCCAGCCAAGGCACTAGGGGTGAGTTAATGAAATGTTTGACCAAATATAGCAGGCTGATTTTTAAGTTGATAATTTTGTATAGCCCACGAATGATGTTGTAAATATCTAAATGGCTCTTGGCAGAAAAAAGGTTCCCTACCCCTGCTCTAGTGGGAAAGGGGAAAGGTTTCAGGTGTGCCCTACCTAGAGGCTGTTGGTATGAGAAGCTGGAAGCAGGCTAACTAGAAGTGGGTCATCCAATATAATTTGTTAGGAATACGTATTTGGCTTTCTATGGTCAGTCCTAAGTTAAAAGTAGGGGGGAAAATTAGGGAAGCTGGCAGTTACTGACTAGGACCTGATTTGGGGCTGATGTTGTAGATGGACTCTTAGACTGGTAGCTATGGAGGAAGTGTGTCAGAGTTTTACTTGTATAGGGTGTCCCAAAATTCACGCAAGATTTGAATTTTGCATGAGCATTAACAACAACAAAAAAATAAAAGCCTAATTTTACTTGGTTTATTGAATCAGATTCTAGTATCTGTTGCCTTTTGATTTCAATCCCTTCAATTTGATAAGCATTACCAAGTACCAATTATGGCCCAGGAGCAGGGACAATGAAGACCAATGAAGACCAGGGCTTTGCGTATGTGCCAGCAAAGCCGTGGAGACCATTTACCCGATGTGCTATTCCATACATAACCCTATACTGTATACTTTATGAATCAATAAAAAATTTATAATTTTTAATTATAAACCTGTGTTTTCTATCAAAATTACTTCTTGCATAAATTTTGGGACAGTATATATAATCTTGTCATTGCCTGTTTGTATATTTAATCTCTCACCTTTCACTGAGGTTTTCGAAGTTATGATGTTGACTGCTTTGGTGATGTTGTCCAAAGTGTTGGTTACCTCTCCAGTCAGGGCATGGGTGAGCTGAGAATTTCACCAGACTTCCACAGTAGTCCAAACAGCAGTTGATCCAAGGAAAGAGCTGTGCCGTGAATGATCAGCTGAAATGATGAGTCCTAGTCGTAGGCTTATAACAAGTCCTCAGGCTTGAGCTTGCAATGAGTCTTCAGTCCCAGGGGGCAAGCACCAGTTACAAGGCAACCTCAGAGTCTCAATAAGAATCTGGCAATCAGGTTTTAGCTCTCAGTGACTCCAAGTCAAGAAGAAGGAGAAAGAATGGAAATCTTAGTTTGAAGGCGAAGGTGAGTTTGTAGCCAGATATTGAAGGGGTCTGGAAGAGCTGAAAACCTGGCAAGGATTGACAGTCTGTGCAAGGTGGAAGAATCCAGTTCAATACCAAACTGATTTTCCCACAGTGAAAGAGAAAGCTTGGTTACTAGATCAGACAAAGTCAGTCGAAAGCGATTACAGAAAGGTGCAACATAGCTCAAAGACAATGAAGAGGATCAGAATCTGAACATCCAGAGAGTCAGCTATTATTTCCTATTGAAACAAAATTTCTCACTACAGTCTCTCTTACCATTCTGGTCAAAAACAATCTCAAAGATAAAGAAAAAAAAACATTTTTTAAAGGATCAAACACAATCTCAAAGAAGTTATTCTTGATCACAAAATAAGGCTGGTCTCATTACATGTGGCCTGGTTATTTGCATAGATGCACCAAGAATGACAATTTACCACATAGGTTTTAGATTTGCTTTGCTGGAAGTTTTCATAAAGAATCTCAGATTGGACTTTTCAAAGCCTCTTGAGGGTAGGAAGCCAAGCCAAGAATTCACCCCCACTTTTCACCTGCAGCACCCAGTGATTTGATGGGCATTCCTCTCTTCCCGAGGTCCCCCAAAGCAGCCTAAGATTCCTGAGCCCGCCAGGAAGTGACCTTCCTCACTCACCTGTAAGGCTGGGAACCCTATGAAGCCAGTTACCAGGCCAGTCTTCCCAAGAGAGACTTGGTAAGAATTAGCCCCCACCCAGTCAACCTTAGTGCCTAGAAGCATCTGGTCATAGCTGATTAAATGAGCATCATTCTCAAATATGACATCATAGGCAAAGCCTCGGTTGCATAACCAATGTTTCCAATTATGGTCCACTTGTAAAAAAGGTGGACGGACTCTTATTGAATCTATGCAGATAACTGTATTGCCATGAAAAGAAGAGTACTCAATAAGACTTTCAGAATTGTGGAAAGGTGAGTCAGGGTGGAGCAGATAAATGTTTCATAGCTGTTTACAAGAGCACAGTCTACTAAATTGTTATGAGTGATAGATAGCTTAATAGAAAGTGGTCCTTATACCCAGAGAATAGAACATTAGGGCATCAGCACTGTTCCAAACAAAGCCCATATCCATCCATCAGCAGTTCATTCAGTCCCATGCCATCAAACCTGCCTCACTCTAACTTGGATTAGCAGTCTCATAAATCCATCTTCTTCTCAACTAAGGTTCTGGAAATCCTGACTGAGTCCACCAATAACCAAAGTTATTTAAGCAATGCCACCAGGAGCCTGTGTGCAAGAGTAGCTGGCACAGTTCTTCCCCATGGGTCTCTGAGACTGTCCTTTTTGGCTGAAGACAAAGCATTCAGGCAGGTGGCCGATCATTTCTGTTTACAAGAGCACCATCTACTAAATTGTTATGAGTGATAGATAGCTTCACAGAAAGCGGTTCCTTATATCCAGAAAATAGAACATTGATGCATCAGCTATTCCAAACAAAGTTCATATTCACGCAGTTTATTCAGTCCATTCAGTCCTAGGCAATTATTTTTTCTTCCACTTGAACTTGAGTCAGTAGTCCAATGAATGCACCTGCTTTCCAATAGAGGTCTGTAGCTCCTGACTCGATCCACTGGTGTGATTTTGTAGTTGCTTAAGCAATGCCATCAGAAGCCTGTACCCAAGAGTCCCTAGTATGGTCCTTTCCACCAGGCTCTAAGACGGTCTTTCTTTATTGAAGATGGAACTTTCTGTCCTACAGCTCATTGCATTCAATTTCATAGAAACATCAGGAGTCAAACAAAACACAAACAAAACTATCTATAGATGTCAAAAGACTAAAATTGGCTATTATTTACTTATTGATATTTTTCAAAAGGGAATAATCTAAAGAGGGTTTGTTACAACAATAATGCAATTAACAAGCATATCTGGTTGTTTCTGTGGCATGCGAAACAAAGTCAGTCCAAAAGAATGTTATACAAAATATCTATAAACACAAAGAGTTAAGTCTATTTTCAAAAAAAGGTGGATATTATATCTAGTTTATGAAAATGGAAGGACATCCTCTTCACAGAGAAAACATTTTCAGATATAACATATAAAAATCCTGAGACATTGGATGCCACCTATAACTAGCACATCCTTAGAATATGAAAAGTCTATCAAGCTTCTCAAGTAAATAGATTCAGCACATCTGGAATTGGTTTTAAACATCAATAGATTAATAAAACTCCACAGATAAGTGTTATGAATTCCAAATAGAAAACTACTGGCCTGCAATATATTAGATTCAAATTAAAGAAGTTACAACCAAGTTAATGTTTTCAAAAGTAATTGAAACTATGACCAATAACACTATGCTGCTTTTGTCTTATAGGCAAAGAACACAAGGACTTGGGTAAATAGAAACAAATCATTAACAGCAAAAACATTGACAATACTCTGGAACTTTCTCATACAGAATACAAGTGTTTAAATATTAATGTTAATAACATTTTACCCACACAAATTTAACCTAGGAAAGTTTAAGCATTTCTTCAGATTTGACAGTATTTTTAATGTAACTCATCATCGGCAACATATCAAATAGTCCTAAGTATTTCTAATATTTCTCTTTTCACAATGGGAAAGAACAAATCTTGGTGATTTTCCAGGGACTCTCTTGGAAATCACAAAGGCAATTTTAGGTGTTGACAAGGCTAATCAAATTTTGAGCTTGACACAACGTTAAGACCAAGGGGCCTTCAATTCTATGATAACTTCCTGTACTTTAACTTGTTTGTTCCATCTTAGGTGCAGATTTGGCCCATGTGCTTAACCACAACCAACATTTCCATTTCCTGTCTTGATTTTTTGGTTAGCAGAATATTTGAGGGAGCTTGTTAAGTTTCAAAAAACCCCTCCCACCACCAGCTTCACCACCGCCCTCCCTCCTACGTTCTACAGCTATCTCTGCATTTAAAGGCTTTGTCCACTCATCTCTTCCCTGAGACATTTCTGGCTTAGTCTTTGAGCATCTTCCTATTATAATACTCTCCTGCTCCCACTGCAGTATCCTCTTAATGAAATCTTTCATGCTCATGTCCAGATTGTATTTTTTTCTTTGACAGTAATGATGCCATGACTCTAATGGAGTATTGACTACCCCTCGAACCCTGCTTTCTTCACTCATGCATTAAGGCTGTTCTATTACTCTGTGTCCTTTCCTGGCTGGGGACATCGGGATCCACAGTGGTAAGTGATACCTCCTAACCCAGTGTTCCAAATGTTTGTCTATTGTCGCATGGTAAGGACTTGATTTTATTTTCCCTTTATTTTTGTCTTTTTTCTTCTATTTCTCTGTCTTCTTATTCTGCCATTTTTTAGTATGGTTAAAGCCCCTGATTCTCTCCCTGGAAATTGTACCTGGGCTAAAGTCCGAGATTGTCAGTCTATTGGTTGTCCCTCAGATCTCTTCATTGTGGGGTATGTCCTACAACATTGTGGTATCAATTCCACCCAATGGGGTATGTCCTACAACACTGTGGTATCAATTCCACCCAATTTCTTAAAAAATGGCAAAATTTTAGTAACGACCATTTAGAATTCCAATGGCCTTTTGAGGAACTTTTTCTCTCCTCTATCCCTCTCCTGAATTTTAGACTATTTGGGCTCATTCTGAGCAGAGCTCTTGAATCCACTGATTCCAATATCTCACCCAACAATGAACTGCTTTTATTGTTTGGTAGAAAGAAACAGAAAAATGTCTCGCCCACAAAAATGTTTCAGAGACGATTGTTTCTCTCAAAGAACATCCTCCTTCCTCAACAACTTTTAAGACCTGTCTCTTCTCATCACTCATCCTCCCAACTTCCCCTTTCTCCTTCTTCCCACCCTTAATCTCCCTTGAACCCTTTGGTTTCCCCCTTCACCACCTCTACATCCCCCCTACTCTGCCCACCCTTGTCAGACCTTTCCTTTCTCACTCCAGCCCTTCAACCTCCCTATAGTCATTGGAGACTTAAGTCCCTCTAACACTGCTGGGCTCCGGGGGAGCTCAGAGACATGAAGAGCAACAGCCTGAAAACACTAATAGGAAACAGGCTGGGTAATTTTCCCACTCAGATGGACTTCAGAGACCCCAGATGGCTGCGTGGTCTCTCCTCCATCCCTCTCCCGAAAATTAGTCCGCAGTCTCCATAGGATTGCTCATCATGGCAAAGGACATCTTCAAGGTCTGCTCCACAAACTCTAGTAAATATGCTTTAGCCCTTATATTGAGCTAGTTACTTCCATTTTCCCCATCTGCCAGAAATATAATTATTGTAAAAATGTAAAAAAAAAAAAACAACAAAAAAACCCAAATGTAAAAGTGAGGCAAGAATGCAAGTCAGCTCTTTTACATGAGCCAGTGAGTTTTGGATTTGGGGGTTTATGCCTAAACCATGGCTAAATTTTTAAAATTAAAAACTAAAGCTGTAAGTTACCTGTCTGTGTTCTTCTATATGTGTGTGCATGTAAGTGTGTATATATGTGTGTAGAATGCATGTGTAATATTTTCCTAATTACAAATTGCATTACCACATTAAATTATAAAATTATTTTTAGAAGCTCCTCCTGTTTTATTTGCTAAGAGATAAATAAGAGGCTACAATTTTTAATATTCCTAAAATTCTCAGAAGCTAAGGAAATTAAATTTCTAAAATACACAATATGTGGAGGGGTATTCTTACATAAACTTCCCAAAATGTTTTAAAAATTCAAGCTCACATGATATGAGTACATCTTTGGCAAATGAGACGAGTTTGATGTTATTGGTTTAATAAATACATCTAGGTCTTCTGAGTTGTCAACCTTGCAAAAATACATTTTTATTCTAATCAGATATGTTTTTCTTAAACTTATACAGCTTTACTGAACCTCTTTGTTTTATAACCTAGATATAGTACTGCTTTATTCTAACGATATGCTTGTTAAATTATGGTATATTATGTTTCAGGATTATTACATCTGACTTTTAAAGAATATGTTCCTCCATATTCATAAATTGGATGTAATATCCACTATTCTTTGAAAATGAAATAAATCATCATGTTTATGCATATTTTTAAAAAACTTTTGGACTAACATAAGTGTCACATAGGAAAATTTTCTTGTCAATTGTATTATTTTTATAATGAACTCTCATCACCTGTTCCCTTTTGAAAACTATTGAAAATATTAAGCATGAGCATTTTAAGTCTTTTATCAAATACAGATAGTTTTGTGTTTTACTCTGATGCTTTCCAAAGCATACACATTAGCTATCTGCCCGAATGCTTTGTCTTCAGCCAAAAAGGACAGTCTCAGAGACCCATGGGGAAGAACTGTGCCAGCTACTCTTGCACACAGGCTCCTGGTGGCATTGCTTAAATAACTTTGGTTATTGGTGGACTCAGTCAGGATTTCCAGAACCTTAGTTGAGAAGAAGATGGATTTATGAGACTGCTAATCCAAGTTAGAGTGAGGCAGGTTTGATGGCATGGGACTGAATGAACTGCTGATGGATGGATATGGGCTTTGTTTGGAATAGTGCTGATGCTCTCATGTTCTATTCTCTGGGTATAAGGACCACTTTCTATTAAGCTATCTATCACTCATAACAATTTAGTAGACTGTGC
The DNA here is from genome assembly GCF_000147115.1 of Myotis lucifugus. NCBI lineage: Eukaryota > Metazoa > Chordata > Mammalia > Chiroptera > Vespertilionidae > Myotis > Myotis lucifugus. The sequence continues at coordinate 3,006,800 of NW_005871075.1, forward strand.
TCTTGTAAACAGCAATGAAACATTTATCTGCTCCACCCTGACTCACCTTTCCACAATTCTGAAAGTCTTATTGAGTACTCTTCTTTTCATGGCAATACAGTTATCTGCATAGATTCAATAAGAGTCCATCCACCTTTTTAACAAGTGGACCATAATTGGAAACATTGGTTATGCAACCAAGGCTTTGCCTATGATGTCATATTTGAGAATGATGCTCATTTAATCAGCTATGACCAGATGCTTCTAGGCACTAAGGTTGACTGGGTGGGGGCTAATGCTTACCAAGTCTCCCTTGGGAAGACTGGCCTGGTAACTGGCTTCATAGGGTTCCCAGCCTTACAGGTGAGTGAGGAAGGTCACTTCCTGGTGGGCTTAGGAATCTTAGGCTGCTTTGGGGGACCTCGGGAAGAGAGGAATGCCCATCAAATCACTGGGTGCTGCAGGTGAAAAGTGGGGGTGAATTTTTGGCTTGGCTTCCTACCCTCAAGAGGCTTTGAAAAGTCCAATCTGAGATTCTTTATGAAAACTTCCAGCAAAGCAAATCTAAAACCTATGTGGTAAATTGTCATTCTTGGTGCATCTATGCAAATAACCAGGCCACATGTAATGAGACCAGCCTTATTTTGTGATCAAGAATAACTTTTCTTTGAGATTGTGTTTGACCAGAATGGTAAGAGAGACTGTAGAGAGAAATTTTGTTTCAATAAAAAACTATAGCTGACTCTTCTGGATGATCAGATTCTGATCCTATTCATTGTCTTTGAGCTACGTTGCACCTTTCTGTAAATTTCAGGTAACGGATTAATATACAAACTCTGTCTTGTCTGGTAGATACTTGATTGGCTTCCTCTCCACTGTGGATAAACTAGTTTTGATACCAATTTATAAGTTTGATTTGGATTTGTTTACATCGTACACATAGTCAACTGAGCAAATCGTTCTATTTCCTTCAATATCTGGCTACAACCTTCCAAATTAATCTACCTTTTCTCCCTTCCTCTTGACTTTAAGTCACTGAGATCTAAACCCTGACTGCCCAGATCCTTATTGGGAGTCTAGATTGCTTTGTAGCAGGCCTTTTCCTCCAGGATTTAAGAAAACACTACAGGCTAAAGCCTGGCCACTTGTTATAAACCTGGGACTCATCACTGCAGTAGACCATGCATGGGCTGATTTCTCCCTTGAAAAGCTGCTGTCTGGGACACTATGGAATTCTGGAGAAATGTTCAGGTCATGTTTACCCACATCAGAATAGTAATTTAGATGCTGGACAACATCATAATATGATTCACAAAGCTGTGCTTCATAATTAAATGGTTTCATTCACTGAGCTCTTGAAATTCATTAGTTCAACTTCTGGCTCTTTATTCCTTCCCTTTGTGTTAACATTTCTCTTTTTTATTTTAGGGATCCCACTCTTAAGATGCCTGACCTAATGGACACTGAAACGACTGGCCTTTGCCAACACACAAACCAAACGTTTGCACCAGTCCTCTAGGGACATCACTGAGAAAATGCTGACTCTGAGGACCGTTCCACTCAGCCATCCCATGTTTGAAATATTTCTTATCCCTGTTTTGTTCAAGGACAGTCTCTCTGAGCCTGCCTTGAACAAGAAGAGGGACTGGCAAAGCTGGTTACACATCTATAGGTGGCTTTGCTGAGGACCACTAGGCCCTCAGCTCCATGTGAACTTCCTGCACTTGAGCTTGTTTGCTCCATGTCAGATGCAGAATCCCAACCCCATGAGCTTAATCACACACCAACTTTGCTGCCTCAACTCTTCTCTTAGTACATTATGTGATGCAGTTCAAGTCTAAGGGCTCCTCCCACACGCCAGCTTCAGCATTGCATCTCTCTTCCACTTTCCATGGGCACCTATCAATCTACCGCAGGCCTCTGCCTATGAAAGCGTGGCTTGCACACATCTTGCCTGAAACTTCTCTGGCTTAGGCTTTGAGGATCTCCTTGTTGCAAAACTCTTCCTTAATAATGTCTTTCTTTACTCAAGTGTAGATTTACATTGTTTTCCTTGACAACACAAAAGATATCATTTAGGATTTGATTTTTGGAAGGTAAAGCATAAAAAGTTGTCAAGAAGTTCGAACACTTGCCTCAGTAGGATCATGGATTACTGAGAAACTCTATTTAGTTATCTATTTAACCCAAATAATAATAATACAAATTTTTAAAAGTAGGCATAGGCCATACCATGATTATGAAGAACTTTTAAGTGAAAAGCCTTGTTCTCATAAATTATCAAGGATGTGATAAAGTCAACACAAAATGTAGGAAAGTACTCTGAGAAGACCCTTAATAGTTGTCTTCTAGGTAGATTACTCAAAATGTAAAGAAAAATAATCCAAGAAAAAATTTGTCATTTTAAGAGAGAAAATCCAATTTTAGTTTTTAAACTAAAGTTCTTATTTAAAATCTTATAAATAAACTCACCAAACCTAACACAAGTTTGACTATAAGAAATCAAATCTCCTTTCCATGAATCACCTACAACTTTCTTCATCCAGGCATGTGTTGTTTTTTTTATACAATGTTCTCTCTCTCTACACCTAATCATTTTACTTCAGAATAAAATTATTCTCATAGTCTTTAACAAAAGATATTCTGCCCACTTGGCATGCGAAGTTTTCTCTCTCTGCTACTACTGCTCCTATTAGAGTCTAATTCACATATGTTCAAATAATTTTATAACTACAGTCACTTCAATTGCACAGAGCAAACCAGGAGGCAGTGCAAGAAAAAGTTATTCACTGGATACTGTTTAAATAACAAAACAGATCTTATTAGAGCGACTGCACTAAGGAAAGGAGACTTCAGTGAAGAACTGAGCTCAATTTCCAATTCGGCAAAGATAGTTGGGCATGCAGAGCCAAGGGACAGAGTGAGGAGTCATTAGATAGAAAATTACTAAGAGGAACTTGATTAGATATCAAGGGCAGGGGGATTCTTTCTAAACTGGCGTAACAGAATTTTTACAGGCCAAGGTCTTAGACATTCAAGGCAGGGGATGTGATAAGGTGTTTCATCAGATATTGGGGGGTCGGGGGGGTGCTTCTTAAGATTCTTTGCTAAAATTGGGTTTAGTAGCCTAAGGTAGAGGTCTAGTCTACAAGAGGACTCATAAGAGCCTGACTAAAGTTTGGTCAAGGAGGGAATCTCTGTAGATAATTGTGAACTATCTTCATACATCAGTATTTTCTAGTAGACTAGCAGAGCTTATAAATATATGTCTCATAACTTTCTATAGCTATAAATAACTTCTTAATGTGGCAAAAATAAACATGTGCCTTAACAAACCCAAATATATAGTCTCTATATTATATAAAAATCAGAGCAAAAAGTATGAAAAAAATAAAATGATATTTTGTAATTAATGCTTCAGTATTTTATCTTATTTAGATACGTTCTAGGTATCTGATGAATTAACTCAATTTAGCATCAGTCCAAAGTTTTAAGTTATCAAAGTATTTTTGAAACTATCTTCAAGCTGATATACTATAAAACATAATTATATTTTAAGTAAAATTTGTCAGAATAATGAATTAATTTGACAAAATACAAATTTACACTTTTTATAACCTTAAAATATAATACCTAAAAGGAGAGCTTATTAAATCAGCAAACCTTTATAAGTTGGGGAAGAATAAAAATACAGGGTGTTCCAAAAAATGTTTACACACTTTTAATAATTATTAATTGATTTATTATTGGTTGATATTTATTAATAATTATTTATTATTGTTAATACTATTGATTGATATTTATTGATAATTATCAATTAATAAATAATTATTATTCATTCCAATGGGTTAGAACTGAAAATAAAGAAACACTGGAATTAGTAATTATTCAAAGTGCGTATACATTTTGGGGGACACTCTACATATGTTTGTATTATGCCTAATGATAACTCAGAAGATATAGCTGTTTTATCAGTTAAACCAATTAGAGGCCAGATGCACGAAATTCATGCACTCGGGGGTCCCTCAGCCTGGCCTGCACCCTCTCGCAGTCTGGGAGCCCTCGGGGGTTGTCCGACTGATGGCTTAGGCCCGCTTTAATCAGACATCCTTAGTGCTGCCGCAGAGGCAGGAGAGGCTCCTGCCACCACCTCTGCGCTCACCAGCTGTGAGCCCAGCTTCTGGCTGAGTGGCGCTTCCCCTGTGGGAGCGCATTAACCACCAGGGGGAAGCTCCTGTGTTGAGTCTCTGCTCCCCGATGGTCAGTGCGCTCCATAGCAACTGGTCATTCTGCCGTTCGGTTGATTATTAGCCTTTTATTGTATAGGATAATATTAAATTAATCTCATTTGCCAAAGTTGACCTCTATTATGTAAACTTTAATTTTTAGAACCTTTAAGTTGTGCCTATAAGTATATTTTTAACACATTAAAAGTATTAGAAATTTAATTTTGTTAATATCTGGAAATTTTGGGAATATGCCATTTGTATAAGGCCTTATTTAGTTAACCAAAATAGTGCTCTATAAATTTTTTTATACACTTACACAATGGAATACTATACAGCCATAAAAAGAAGGAAATCTTACCCTTGGCAACAGCGTGGATGGACTTGAGAGTATGATGATAAGTGAAATAGCTAGTCAAAGAAAGACAAATGCCATATGATTTCATTTATATGTGGAATCTAATGAATAAAATAAACTGACAAACAAAAAAGAAAGACTCATAAATACAGAGAACAGACTGATAGCTGTCAGAAGGGAGGGGGAAGGGGACTGGGTGATAAAGGTGAAGGGATTAAGAAAAAACACAAAAACAAAATTCACAGATAGACAACGATCATTACCAGAGGGAAAAGGAGGTGAGGGGATATAGGAGAGAGTAAAGTGGGTAATAAATGGTGATGGAAAGAGACATGACCTGTGGTTGTGAACACACAATACAGTAACAGATGATGTATTATAGAATTGTACCACTAAGGCTATATAATTCTATTAAGTAACGTAACCCCAATAAATTCAATTAAAAATTATAACCTAATCTAATTCCTAAAACTAGGAAAATAGTACATACCCAAGCTAGCTTAAGCACACTGAAATTTCAATTGCAGATAGTCAACCATGCAACAAAGAACAGGAAGCTGAAGTCTCTGTGGTTTGCCTTGTCAGCAGTTCTTGCCTTCCCAGTGGATACACATTCTTAATTGATTTGAGTCCAAAATAGGGAAAAATAAATAAAAAAGAGAAAAAAGTAACAAACTTGATTTTTTGACATGTTTTGCCCAATAGAGATAAGATACCTGTGAACCACTTAATTCTTTATAGAGATTGCCAAATGATCAGACTATAAAATAAAAAAACAAAACAAATCCAGTACCAAAAATTAACTAAGTATTCCCAAAAAGTCAAAATCAAATTCTTACCATTCTACCAACAGACAAGAGGCTGGAACATAGGACCAGGGTCAGAATTTACCTTTAGATCCCTGGGTTGCCTGTCAGGAATGGAGCACAGAAGGCTCCAAGTGGCCTTTTTACCTGGCAGGAGCAGACTAGAATCTGAAGGCAAGTCAAGGCACCAAACTGTCAAAGACAAAAAACAGACAAGTTAAGTTAGGAGACTAATATTATTGAGACTATTGCTGTAGGGAGCTCACCCAATCTGAAGTTCTTCAGATTGGTCTCAGCTTTTATAGGGAGAAATGATGAAAAAATACTCAAATTATGGTTTCCTGTGTGGTTAAGTAAACCACAAGCTTGGAAAAGGATTAGTCATCTAAGAAGGAAGTGGTTTTTTGAGCTAGCTTAAGCTCACTGAAATTTCAATTGCAGATAGTCAACCATGCAACAAAGAACAGGAAGCTGAAGTCTCTGTGGTTTGCCTTGTCAGCAGATTCAGGCAAAGGGGAGGAAGTTCGTTTAGTTTTGTCACATGAGAACAAAGATCGTATAGGAAAGAGTTTAAAGCATTTAAAAATAATGGTCTCATCTTGTCTAGTCTCTAGACCAGGGGTCCTCAAACTATGGCCCGCGGGCCACATGGGGCCCTCCGAAAACATTTATCCGGCCCGCCGGGTGGTTTTGCCACCACTGCCTGTCCTGCTTAGCAGCCGACTCATCCCGGGCCTGCAGTGCGCATCTGTGGAATGTCTGAGGGACAGTGAACTGGCCCCCTGTTTAAAAAGTTTGAGGACCTCTGCTCTAGACCAAGCATGTCAAACTTGCGGCCCTCAGGCCGCATGTGGCCCACAACAAATATTTGTTGTGGGCCAGCCAATATAATGGTATGTAAGAAATGTTTTAATAAAAATTTCATAACTTAATTTTTACAATGTCCTGTTATACATAACTAGTGGTCTGGTGCACAGATTCATGCACATTGAAAGGAAATTAATTAGAAGAAAGATTCATGCAGTAATTATGTTACTGCAAAAAATTTGCATATCAAAATAGTATATATAATATAGTATTATAAACTTAAAACACGTGTGCAATTAGCGCCAGTGAGAGCTTTATATGTATCACACATGTGCAAGTCAATGTGTATTTTAAATTGCCAATGTTCATCATATGTACTGGCCAGTCAGTCAGACGGTTGGACAGATGTATGGTCGGTCACTTAGCCTTTTATATATATAGACTACAGGCCCGGTGCACGGGATTCGTGCACTGGTGGGAGGCATGGCCTGCAGGGATCAGACCACTGTGGGAGCACCACTCATCCTGGTTAGCCAAGCGGCTGCTCCTGCTGTGGGAGCACTGCCCATCCCAGTCAGTCGCATGGCTGTGGACCCACCTCTGAGCGGCTGCTCTCACTATGGGAGCAGCCGCTCATCTTGGTCAGCCAAGCGGCTGTGGACCCACCCTCTGAGGAAGTGCATTGAGCACCAGGGGCAGCTCCTGTGTTGAGTGTCTGCCTCCTGGTGGTCAGTGCATATCATAGCGACTGGTCAATGGATCGCTCTGGTCATTCCGCCATTCAGTCACTGAGCTTTTATTATATAGGATTATTAATAATGAACTACAAGTTCACTAATGACTGATTACTATAATCGTGTTGCATTCATTTCCCTTATGCACCTTATGCACAGGCACCTCATTTCTCTCCACTAATACTAGCAGCAAATATTTTAGCAGCCGATTGCCATGTCATTAGTCTTGTACTGACTTGTTTGGTGTGCATAACAGGAAATATTTCGTTTTTGGAGAACAAGAAAAATAGGTTTATTTCGATTATGCTTATTAATTTGTGCAGTTATTCAGTGTCTGATAAGTTAATATTCAAGAAAAAATATTAATTTTTATTAAAATGTTCTATTATTTTATGTTAATGATTAGTCATTTGTTTCAGCCCTTTGTATTCAGCATGTCTCTATCGAAATAAACCTACATTCCTATGAAAATCGAAGCTTTTGTCTTTTTGTGGCCCACATAAACCTAAACCTTGTTTATTTGGCCCCTGTTAGCCTTTGAGTTTGACATGCTTGCTCTAGACTCTAGTAATGAGTCTAGACCACATTCTGATCTACTCTATAGTCCTCTAGACCTGAATCTAGGCTAAATCATGTCTCCTTCCCCTACCCTGCTGATTCTGCACGTAGTTTACTTACTTTTCCTGCCCCCCAACCTCTTTAAATGTAGCCTCTCTTTCTCCCACTTACCACCTCTATTCATTCTCTCCATTGGTCAAAATGCTGATCCAATCATTATATCACCTTATCCCTTTGAGGCTACTGCACTATGTTACTAAATGGTCTTCTTCCTTGCAGTCTTTACTTACAAGTTGTTCTTCAGGAAGCAGAGTGAACTAAAATGAAAATCTGATTTTGTTACTAATCTGTTCAAAATTTTCAACCTTTCCATGTTGCCTTTCAAAACTAGTGTGACCATGCCAGTATCAGGCTGTTTGATTACAATAGCTTTATAGTATAATTTGATATCTGGTACTATGATCCCTCCTACTTTGTTCTTCTTTTTCAAGATTGCTGTGGCTATTCAGAGTCTTTTTTGGTTCCATATAAAATTTTGGAGTATTTGTTCTAGATTTGTGAAATATGCCATTGGTATTTTAATAGGCATTGCATTGAATCTATAGATTGCTATGGGTAATACGGACATTTTCATGATGTTAATTTTTTCAATCCATGAATATGGTATACTCTTCCACTTGTTTGTATCTTACACTATTTCTTTTTTCAATGTCCCGAGAGAGAAGCTCGGAGGTAGTAACTATGTGAGGCTACAGAAACCAGCCAGTGAGCTGGACAGGGCAGACAGGAGAAGCTGCTGGGCCAGAGAGCTCAGATACTGCTACGATGTGAGGCGGTGAGTCTAGGAGCAGCATGCAGTGGCCCAGATACTAACTGTGGGTACAGAGACGATTGCTAATTTGTGATAAAGGTGTATGTTGTTCACCAGCCAGTGTGTGGCTACCTTTATGGAACACTGCACTAAAGAACTGTTTTGTCTGATGGCTATATGGCCACTGGCTTCTGCACTAAAGACTCATTCTTTTACACCCACAACCTCTCAGGGCATCTCTGTCTAAGACCCGGCGACCGAGAAGGTCCAGCCCATGGCTCAACAGTTACTGTAGCAAGTAGGGTTCGAGAAGGAATCTACTATGGTGTAGTCGGGAAGGATTTAGAACAATATATGGACTCAGAACAACTCAGAGCAATCGTACTGAGCAGTGTCCTTGATGGCCCTGAGAGAGCATTTAACTTTCACTGTTTTATATTTTGTTCCTAAGAGTAGTCACTCTTATAGTTCTCAAAGAGTAGAAAGTATGTCACCTTCATCTTCATTTCCATAGTTCCCAGGCCACTGTTCTATGTGCTTTAAATGTGTTCACTCATTTAATCTTCACAATACCATAAGGAGGGTTTTACTTTTATCCTCACTTATTTCACACTTAAGGAGGTTACTGACCCCAATCATGATTATATTCATGATGTCAGGTAGATGTGAAACTAGGTAGTCTGGCTCCAGAATCCATGCTCTTAATTTCTATACTGTACAAGAAAGTAATTTAATTTTCTTCTTAATTCTAGAGTCTAGTTTCAGAATAGATTTATATATTTTTATCTCCTTTTACTCTCTTCTAAAAATATATATTTATTTCAGAGAAGATGGGAGATGGAGAGAGAAATAGAAACATCAGTGATGAGAAAGAATCATTGATCAGCTGCCTCCTGCATGTCCCACACTGGGGATCAAGCCCACACCCTGAGCATGTGCCCTGACAGGGAATCAAACCATGACCTCCTGGTTCATAGGTTGATGCTCAACCACTGAGCCACACTGGCTGGGCATCTCCTCTTTCTCTTGATTCTTTTATTATTGCTTGTATTCTGTGATCTATATTTATTTTTGTAAAATAAAATAATTTTATTACACTCTAAAAATTTTAGATATTAAATCTCATATGCATTAATTTTAATGTATCACTGTTATTATGAGCAACATTGGAAGAGAAGAGTTTTCCTTTACTTTTCAAGTTTTACAATCTTAAATGTGAAGATTAGCCTCTCCAAAAATGCCACTTTGGCAAAAAAAAATTACTTTGAACTGAAGCAATTAAAAAGGAGCTGGCAAAAAAATGCCTCTGACTTCCCCCTATTTGCCTAAAAGCAGGACATAAATTGATGAGTGTGTCCCCTCTCCCTTTCTAAGAAGGATAAAAGTTCATCACCACAGACAGCTTTAGGCCTTTATCAGTCTTCAGGTGGCACCAGAAAAATCTACATGACAAACTTTACTAACCAACCTTCACCTACTATTAGCTGCGGTGATGAGAAAACAGCTTTTCTGAGTTGCTGCCTAGGCATTTTATAGTAGGACAACTGCTCACATTGAGTCTGGACATTCAGATAGGGACCTGAGCTTAGGTTTCCAAGTTCTTACTTTGCTTCTTCCAGAGCATCTTTTAAAATAACCATAGAGTTGACCCTGCCAGAGTTAGTGACCTCCACCCCAACCACCTTGTCAGTACATAATGAATGCTTGCTACCCTGCTCTCTATCTCCTGCTAGCTTGTGACCTGGGACAGAGGACTGCTCATTGAGCAATCCAACCCCCCAACCCTGTTTCTGGGGTCTGTAAGTAATAAATCTTGCAACTCTACTTCCTGTGTTTGGGTATATTGGAACTGCACCTTCAATCAAAATAACCCCCGCCCTAACCGGTTTGGCTCAGTGGATAGAGCATCAGCCTGAGGACTCAAGGGTCCCGGGTTCAATTCTGGTCAAGGGCATGTACCTTGGTTGCGGGCACATCCCCAGTGGGGAGTGTGCAGGAGGCAGCTGATCGATGTTTCTCTCTCATCGATGTTTCTAACTCTCTATCCTTCTCCCTTCCTCTCTGTAAAAAATCAATAAAATATATATTAAAAAAAAATAACCCTCAGGGTCCCGGTTTCAATTCCCCAAAGTGAGAGGTTGGATGCAGAGGGAATTACCTGCTGACTGGTATCGGTGGCTTGTGCCCCCTCATTCAGCAGACCATAATCTTCATATTCTTTTATTGTATACACGCACATAGAGAGAATATATATTGTATACATATACATTTTATTTTTAACTTTTATGCATTGATTTTAGAGAGAGAAAGGAAGGGAGAGAGAGGAAAGACAGGGAAAAAGTGAGAGAGAGAGTGAACATCCATTTGTTGTTCCACTTATTTATGCATTCATTGGTTGCTTCTTGTATGTGCCCTGCCTGGGGATCAAACCTGCAACCTTGGCATATCAGGACGATGCTCTAACCAACTGAGCTACCCGGCCAGGGCCAATCTGCATATTCTTAATTTAATACACCAGCTAAAATTTAATCCCCCAACACAGTTGCCTTTCTATTTGCCTTCACATAGTTCACTCTCCCTGACGACCCAAACATTTATTGTTTCCTTGCTAAGCAAGTTCTAACCAAGCCTTCAAGCTACTCATCCCTGAGTTCCTCCTATACATTTATGAGATATACATGTCAACAGACTTCTCTTTGTTTTCTCTTGTTGATCTGTCGTTGTTACAGAGCCCTAGTCAAAACCTAAAACAGTTGAAGGAAAAGATTTTTTTCCTCCCCTGCATATTCAAGGACATAATCCTACACAGGTCCCGGAGGAAGTGAGTAATATTAAAGATACCAGAATGCGAAAGACTTCACATGTTGCCTCTGAGGCCTGGAGAAGTCAGAGGTTTAAATGAAAAGCAGCACACATCTAAGATAAACAGAACAGTTATGCTGAGCATGGGGCCCCGGATGTGCTCATTTCTGCCTCACAGGACACGGGAAACAGATATAATACGTAGGATTTTAAAAGACTATAACTGAGTTCTTCACGTTTTTAAAAAATAGAAGTAATTAAAGATTCAAGAATAAAACTAAGTGAAATATATTTTAAATAAACACTATGATTTTTAAAAAGGAAGCAGTGTAATATCTGGAGAAAGTAGTCAATTAGGCATTTCATTAGGAAAATCTTGAGGTATAACCAAAGAATAAAGGAATTTCTGACAATCAAAACATGCCCTCAGAGATTTATATCAAGAAATAAAGGAGAGCAAGCCTAAAAATATAAACATATTCACTTTTTAATGTGACTTTTATCATTTACTTAAAAATCTGCAATCAGGAAATATAAAGTGAACTGCCAGAGCCATTGTTTTTCAGCAATTGTTTTGGAATCCATAGTATGGAGTAGAATAGAATAGAATGGAGTAGAATAGAATAGAATGGAGTAGAATACAATACAGTACAATACAATACAATACAATACAATACAATACAATACTACAAGCATGCAGTTTGAATTAGGGGGAAATAATATACAAGGTAAAGGTAGATAACAGATATGATAGATACATAGATAGATAGATATACCGATATATAGAAAAATTTTAATAAGTGTATGTTTAAAAAGATTAGTCACAATATTCTCTCAGAATGTTTAAATTTGGAAAAGTACTACTTCAAATCCATCCACAAACCAAAGCAGGCCTGTGAACTTCTTATTACCCACCTATGACGAGTATGGAAATTGAGAACAAGTCTTGAGAAACTTTTGTAGGAGTCTGACAAAGAAATTGCATGTCTGTTCTATCTAATAATAAGAAAAAGTTTAGAGTTTCACTTTCTGCCTTTTTGTAATTTTTCTAGTAATTCATTTTATTATGTTTTATAAAAGAATCAGCAGACTATGATGGATTAGAAATGTAAAGGATAAAACTGTCCCTTTCCCAGAAGTAGTTTGAGAAGGGAGTAATAGAATTATATTTGGCCAAGGCAGGTGCTCTGGATTCTTTAATTCAGCTCTCATTTTTATCTTTCCAGGAAGGGGAATTGTCTACTCGCACTATAAGAGAAACTGGAAACAAGAGAAAGGGAAAGAGGACCTTTCTGTTTAGCAGGTACAAGCTGGAACTGTAAGTCCAGTAAACACCTTATGATTTCCATAGTCAGTGTGAGGCCAGTCATTTGCCCGTTTTTACCCACTATCCTAAGGTTACTATTATTACTATTGTTATTGGGCTTTCCACACTGTTCTTCAAAACGTGGTGCTGGATTTCATTCAATCACTCACAGACACCACACGATAACCTCTCCCTCTAACTTCCTGGCTAAGGAGCAGGGAAAATGTGGGGACCCATTTCAGCTCTGGGGAGTTCAGGTGGCACCCCTGGTTTGCATCAGTCCCCCTTGTATGGTGGCACTTCTATGGATCTGGATTGTTGTCTGTGTAGGGCAGAGCAGACTTTTGATGGGATATATGGATCCCAGAGGTGCTCAAGGCTGCCTCAAGCCTCAAGCTTACCCCACCCTTAGCTACAAACCACAAAATGTACACAAAAGACACTTTCTCAGATTTTTTACTTTTATCTCATGTTTTCTGAGAAGAGACAAGAGTTAACTTTCGAATCCACTTCTCGGAAAATTGACAAAAGCTCTTTGATCTTAGAGAACATCCACCTGGCCCCTCACACCGGATTCCTGTTTCATGGTCCACTGGTACCATGAGCAGCCTCAGGGCCCCTGGGACCATAATGTACAAAATCTCTGCTAATTGCCAGATGTCAGGGCCCTGTCGCCTTCAGACAAATCCTCTTACTAGTAGCAAATAAAGCCTTGTCTTTTATTACCTCCACATCTTTTTACAAGAGATTTCTGTCAGAATTCAGTCCACCTTGCTGCCAGGCAATTCTTTCTCTGGAACTCCTCTATGTACACGTCGCCTGGGAGCTGGAATGTGCAGGCTAATGTTGAGTTCAATGATGTGTCCTCCAGCTGTTGGACAGAACAACTTGAAGAGAGTTTGGCCATTGACTGAGCCCCACTTTCCAAAGATCTGTAGCTCAGCATGTCTGCAGGACCCTGGGAAGGGCCTACGGACACTCGTAGACAGTTCTGTGTAAATCGACATCATCTACTAACAGAGGTTGAGGCCAGAAGGCTGCCCAGATTCTTGTTTCTCAGAGAGTAGAAGTAATCTGCTCATTCAAAAACCAAAAAAATAAAAGGGAAAGTAGAAAGAGTTCTGAAAACCCGTGTTAATATTTTAAAATATAATGAAAGTTGGATGAGTTTAAATGAGTTTTAAAAGGAAGAGAATGTTTTAAAGCATCTATTGCACATAAAGATGTGTGAAGAGAGAACTCTAGGAATAGCAAAAGTAAAGAAAATCCCAAATGGGAACATCCTGGTGGTTTCTATTGAAAAAGATCTTTTTCTAAATATCTTTTTCTAAATTTCAAAATAAAATGTAACAAATTATAGTCTCCAAAGCTATGTTTAATATAACAAAATGAAAACAAATAGTATAGAAAAAGTAATTAACCAGCAAAAATGTAATTTATGCTTTTACTATTACTAAGGAAATACCAACACACTAAGCTTACTCTCTGATGTGTATTAAATAAATATTTAAAAGGGAAAAGGGAGATGACAAAATAAAGTCATGAATAAAACAATAGAAAGATAAAATAAAATTAATATCTGATAATACAATAGCAATACTAATAGTACTTTAGGAAAAATTATAAATTTATGTTTTTGAATTTAATCAATTTATCAAAAATTTAAAAATATAACAATTAACAAAATTTGAAATAAGAAATGGGAAATCTAGCAATTTACTTGATCTGTATATCTATTATTTTATTGTGTCTGCATTGATTCAGTGGTTCCCAAACTTATTTGGCCTACCGCCCCCTTTCCAGAAAAAATATTACTCAGCGCCCCCTGGAAATTAATTTTTTTTAAATTTTAATAGCAATTAAACAGAAAGATATATGTATTAATGTTTCTACCTTTTTTGTAAAATATAGTAAAGAAAGGTGTAAATTAGAAACATTGAAGTTTGAAATTATGAAACTATTTATTGAACTCAGAATAGAAAGGTAATACAAAAAAGTTAAAACAAATGCACCTGTGGCCATCACCACCCCCCTGGATCGCTGCAGCGCCCACCAGGGATTCCACTTTGGGAATCACCGAATTTTAAATCATTGTCTGTCTCCACAAATAGAGACCTTCATAGGGATGGTGGGTGGTTTATGTTCAGGTTTTGGTGACCCACATAATAAGTGCTCAATAAATGTTTGTAAATAGAAAAGAACGTGAAAAAAAGAGACTTTAAAGTTATAAGATAAGACTAAAAGATTTAAAATATAAAAGTTAATAGTGACTTAAAAATAAGAGCACCTAAATGTGACATATTTACTGGATAATTTTTTCAGATATCTAAAAAGGGGGGTGGAGATAAGAATGAACTATAATTGTTTTGAGAGATAATATGTGTAAGGCACCATGCTCAGATTTTTTTATACTTAAAAAAAGAAGTGTAAGAGTCAGAATAAAAAAACACTGAAATACCAATGTTTGTGGATGATATAACTAGAAAATAAGAGGAAAAGTAAATCCTAAAACAAATTAAGCTTTTTGTTATATGATATAAAAAATAAGCATTGCATTTAAATGCTTAAGTGCCACTGGTATCTAGAATGTGAAGTGAATGGATTCTGTTCCTGAGAGCAAAAACAGTATTTATGAATTAATACATTAAGAATTAGATGTTCATTACACACACACACACACACACACACACACACACTCACCCTTAATGTACAAGAATACACATCAATGAAGAGGAAAAGTCTCCATGAGGTTAAAAGGCTTTGGAAATACCTGCACTATTCTCAGTAACAATTCATTCCAGTAATATCATTTCTGACTTTCGCCATTCCCTAATCACACTCCATCCTAACTTCTATCACCAGATTGATTATCTTAAAATAGGAACTTATAAGCCATCCAATGGTCCAACTTCATCCACCAGACCCCACCCCTGTCAGAGCACAGAAAAAGGTCAAAATCCAAAGTCATGCATAATCGTTTCATCCATTATGACCAATCTCCACTTCCTTGTTAAAATTCATAATTATTGGCAGTTTGTTTTTTACTTTAGTGAGAACATTTACCATGAGACACTTTTAACAAATGCTTAATTAAGTGTACAATGCAGTACTGTTAACTGTAGGCATGATGTAGTCCAGTGGATCGCTATAATTTCTTCATCTGCAGAACTGAAACTTTATGTCCCGTGACTAGGAATTCCCCGCTCCTTGTCTTCCCAGCCCCTGGTAATCACCAGGGGTTTCTGTTTTCTGCTTCTATGAGTTTCAGTTATTTTTGGATTGCCTATATAAGTGAAATCATACACTGTTTTTCTGTCTGATTTATTTCACTTAGAATAACGTCCTACATCCATGTTGTTGCACTTACTTTTATATCCATTTTCTGATTCCTCCAAAGTTGCCTATGTACTGACCTCCTGTGCCTGTGCCACATGCTCCCCACCCTGCATTTTTCTAATTGTGTGCCTTTCATGAAGCTTTTCCAGGTTTTTCCAACTTAGACAACCTATCCCTTCATCATAGAACATTTCTTCTTATAACATTGGCCAGCCATTTGCTGAAGCCTCACAGTTCATTGTGACATTTCTTCAGGTTTTACTTTCACTGCAACTTAACAGTCCATGTGTTTGTGTGTAACATTTCTAATTAGATCAGACAACATATTCCTCATAATATTTAGCACAATGTCTCACATAGTAATTACGCAGTAAATATTGTTTAATAAATAGAATGGTAACAAACTCCTTAAGGGAACATTTCATTTACCTCAGTATCCCCAAGGCATAGGATATACTTGACATGGAAATGCTTGACATGTAGTAAATGCTCAATAAATATCAGGTGGTATCTGGGGAGAAACAGAGAGAAAGAAAGAATGAGATGATTTGGCTGAGAACGCATTGCTGAATACAGAGGTCAATTCTTAGTTCTCTTCCTTTTTTAATAATTCTTTTTATTGTTTCAATTACAGTTGACATACACTATTAGTTTTTCTTGGTTGACCTGTCAGCAGCATTTGATTCAGCTGGTAACTCCTTCCCACCAGAAACACTTCTTTCACTAGACTTTTAGGACTCTCACTCTCTATCAGGGGTCCTCAAACTTTTTAAACAGGGGGCCAGTTTACTGTCCCTCAGACAGTTGGAGGGCCGGACTATAGTTTAAAAAAAAACTATGAACAAATTCCTATGCACACTGCACATATCTTATTTTGAAGTAAAAAAACAAAACGGGAACAAATACAATATTTGTATTTGCATGTGGCCCGGGTGCCGTAGTTTGAGGACCCCTGCTCTAGGTCTTCCTCCTGTGTCACTGACTGTTCCTTCTCAGTCTATTTTACTGCCTTTGTCTTCTCCCAGCCTCTTCCCCTTGCAATGCCTCAGGGGTCGGTCCCTGGTGCCCTTCTTTTATGTTTTCTTCTCTAACACTTATTCCCTTAAGTGATTTCATTAATTCATGGCTTAAAAAAAAACAAAAAAAAAACCTTGTGCTTATAATTCCTATGGGTACACCTCCAACTCTGACACCTTCACTATCGCCTATTAATATTCTCACTGGGGTGTTCACTCAGTCTTCCTCCTTGAACTGGCTCCTGCAGGGTTCTTCGTCTCAGTTAAGAATCAAAACAGCATTCTCCCAGTATCAGGCGTTCTTAACTATGTTGTTCTCAATTCATCAGGTAACACTCTTTGTTGTACCTACACAGATGCCAACTTCTCACCTTCCACCCCTCTACCAACTTGATTTGAGCCATCATCATTGCTCTCCTTGATTGTTACAACAGCACCTACAATGTATTCCCCACGCAGCAGCCAGAGAGAGCCTTTGAGAATGTACGTCAGAGCCGGTCACTTATCTCTCAAAACCCTGCAACAGCCCTCCATTTCACTCCGAGTAAAGCCCAGAATTATTATGAGAAAATATCCAACTGGACTTCCCATGTTTCTCTCTGACTTTATCTCCCACTAGTTTCCCTCTTGCTCACCCCCTCTACTTACAATACCCTCCTTGCAATTTATTTCAGCCGTTTACTGCTGCTTAATAATCCACCCCAAAACTAAATGCCTTAAGACAACAATGTGTTATCTCTGTGGCTCTGTAGGTGGATTAACATCAGCTGGGCATTCTTGCTGAAGGTTTCTTGAATGGTTGAGGTCAATGTCAGCTGGATCTGAAGTTATCTGAAGGCTCAGTGGACTAGGTGACTGGCAGCTGATGCTGGGCCTTAGCTAGGACTGTGGACCAGAGCACCACCACATGGCCTCTCCAGGGGCCTTGGGCTTCTCACGACATGGCAGGCAGGAGAGGCAGCATCACAAGAGCATGTGTTCCCGGAGGCAGGAAGTAGATGTTTCTGGGCCAGGTAAGGGCCACGCCTGGAACTGGCTCAGTGACACTCGGGTCCCATTCAATTTGTTTAAGCAGTCACAGAGCCTGGCAGGATTTAAGGCCATGGATAAATAAACACCTGCTCATGGGAGTGTGGCAAGGCTGCACTGCAAAGGAGCATGTGGGATGGGAGGTATTACTGGGGCAATCCTTGAAAAATACAACCTATCATTCTACTGTTCAAACACAACAGCCAATGCCTAGTGCTAGCTTTTCCCTCTGCCAGGAATGGTTTTCCCCCAGGATCAGCATGTTTTGTGCCTTCGTGGTTCTCAAGTCTTGGCTTTCTAACCTACTTCAACTCTGCTAATCTGTCGCCTTCTCAATGAGCCCACCTTTGACCACTCACTTAACTTTATACAAAAACACCTCCCCTTATGATTGAGTGCTCACAATTGCCCATGACACAGCCATTGAGTTTCAGCTTGACCAACTTTAGTCAGGCTCCCCTCCTCCCAGAAGCCCCTAAAATTTAGCTTGGCATTGAGTTTCAACAAGCACTAAACCACTAAGGTACGAAATGTCACACCCTCTTAACAGCTAATTCTGAGAATTGTACTGACTAACCACAAAGAAAAATATTTTCCTCGTGATGCCACCTGTTTGCCCCACTGCTTGCCCCGCTCCCCACAAACTTCCTGCTATAAAAAAACTTACTTTCTTCTGCATAATGGTGCACTTTTCTGAGATCAGAGCATTCTCCCTATTGCAATAATCTTTTTAAATAAAGTATTGCTTATTTTAAGTCCTCGAAAAGCATTTGCTCATTTAATAGATAAACTTTCACCTGTGGTGTGACAAAAGCAGGTCCATCTAACACATAAAGATATAGAATCAAAAAATATTTGCTACTGCGCTAGCTGGTTTGGCTCAGTGGATAGAGCATTGGCCTGCAGACTGAAAGGTCCCAGGTTTGATTCTGGTCAAGGGCACATGCCTGGGATTCAGGCTCAATCCCCAGTGTGGGGCGTGCAGGAGGCAGCCGATCAATAATTCTCTCTCATCATTGATGTTTCTATCTCTCTCTCCCTCTCCCTTCCTCTCTGAAACAATAAAAATATATATTTTTTAAAATTGCTACTGATCTTACGGGGTCTATTCTCCACCCGAAGTAATTGAGTCTCTGACATGTTCCTGGAGCCAGCTTTTCATCTCAGTCACGTGGTCTCTACAAGACTCTTACTAGTGCTCTGCCGTGTTTTCCTTAGTCCTTCCTAACTCCTTTCCCTCTCTGCTCTTGAACCTGCTCAGAACTGGAGCCTGGTTATCTAGGAACGGTTTTCTGTAATGCTGCTAGCTCACTGGATTTTCGATCATTCTCTCTCGCAACACCCTTGTTAACTTGTGTTAAGTCAATATCCTGTGTAATCCAAGCCACTAGTCTAGACCTTCCCTATAGTTGACTATGTGCTCTCAGGCACAATATGGTGATCTACCTGGTCTGGACCCCTTTCCTCTTTTCCCACTGACCTGTCCACCCAGCTGACCCTGACTCACTGGGCAAGCTGCCACTGCTGTTTCTGACACCTCCTAGTCTTCTACATCCCACTTCAGCAAATTAGGTTCCTTCTAGACACATCCTGAGGCAGAAGAAAAAGACATTTTTTTCTTTGTGATCATGCATAGGTGATCACGCAAAAAGATCGGAGAGCACAGTGATTTCTATGTTCCAAGTTATTCCTCCATTCCTAAGCTGTAGGCAGAGAGAGAGAGAAAGGTGGCAAAAAGTCAAAAATTTTATGGTCATAATGAATTTCAGTTCATGGCTACATAATTCACCTGTTATTACACACTGCTGCTCCTTTAAATACAGTTGCAGATCCCTGTTAGAATGAATGAGATACGAGTGCCTCAGAGTTTCACCCAAGCATCACTAGTAAAGGGGCAATCTTCAAATTCATTCCAACTGCACAAATCTCTTGAGTTGCAAGATTGAGCTGGAAATCAGTTGAAGAAAATGTATGGGATTTCTGGATTGATGGGAGTTAGGACACTGCCAGCGGTTCTCAACCTGTGGGTCGCGACCCCTGAAAATACATCCTGCATATCAGATATTTACATTACAATTCATATCAGTAGCAAAATTACAGTTATGAAGTAGCAACGAAAATAATTTTATGGTTGGGGGTCAGCACAACATGAGGAACTGTATTAAGGGTCGCGGCATTAGGAAGGTTGAGAACCACTGCATGGGGAAAATCTTCCCTCTCGTGAAAGATGAAAGTTTGCTTTCAGTGCTGCTCTTAAATGTAGGAGGTGACTCATGTTTTTATATTTTCTTTGTCTTCTTTTCCAATTTTAGGCTTTCAAGTGAGGCAGAGAGTGAAAGGAAAGGCCCCTGGAGTCCAAGTAAGCAGCCTGGTTTCTACCTTCTTCCACCCAACTTCTGAGTCTCTTCTATGACATGTAAATAATAATTTATGTACTTATCCCAACAGTAATAATATGGATTCAACAAGAGGACGAGTTGGAAATATTTTTTAAATATATATATTTTTATTGATTTCAGAGAGGAAGGGAGAGGGAGAGAGAGATAGAAACATCAATCATGAGAGAGAATCATTGATCAGCTGCCTCCTGCACACTCCCTTACTGGAGATTGAGCCCATAATCTGGGCATATGCCCGACCGAGAATCGAACCATGATGTCTTGGTTCATAGGTTGACACTCAACCACTGAGCCACATGGGCCAGGCTGAAAATATTTTTAATAATAAACTTATAACCAATTGCAGGACTATATGGTAACTTAGAATGAAAACAACAACAACAACAACACTGTATAAGTGGAAATATAACTGTATTGGATAATTAATATTTGAATGCCATTTTCCCAAAATTAATATAGAAATTAAATATATTTTAAATATACTTGAAAATGAATCTAGAATTTAACTAGAATAGTAAATGCATGAGAATAACAGACATGTTTGAGAGAGGGCAAAGGAAGAATAAGAGTGTGTTTGTTCTGTCTAGTATATAAAATGCAATATTGGGCTGAAGTGGTAGTTCTCAACTGAGGGCAATTTTGTCCCCCATGTTATTTGATAATATATTTGAGATATTTTGCTTGTTACAGTTGAGCTGGGGTGAGGGTGGAGGTGTGCTCTGACATCTAGTGGGTGGAGGCCAAAGATGCTGCTAAACATCCTACAGTGCATAAGACTTCTCCCTGCAGCAAAGAATTACCCAGCCCACCATGCCAATAGTGCTGGGGTTAGGAAACTGAGCTTGTAATGTCAACCTACAAGCCAAGCGGTTCATTGAGAGATGAAAAAGGGGAGAGTTAGTGGGCACGAACACTAATATTGAGACTTACAGCTCCACTTAGCAGAATGGAGCTGAGCTGGGTTTACTCACACTGGCAAAAGCCACCTTTCTAAGCTTTCTTGCCTCCCATGCACGTTTCTTGGAGCTGACTGAATCTGTTGAACCAGATTTTCCTGGGGCACAACTCAAATGTAATTGAAACTACATAACCACTTCCCACCAGGGGAGAGAGACATTTCAAGGGAAATCAGAATGAAATTAAAATTTGAATTTTGAAATAGAAATTGAAAGGAAATTTCCTTTTCAATTGAAATCACAGAGAAAGAAAACAATATTGCCATAATCCAAGTAGGTTCAGGAAAGAGTCAGATTTTAGCAACTTGGGTAAAAAGGAGGTTGAGGAAGCTAGAACTATGAAAGAAATAGTAGGAGATTTAGGAAGGAAGTGATTATAGGGGCTGGCACCTAAAAAGGCATAACATGATCTACCTCCTAAACAAATCAAATAATAGCAAGTACTTATGTGTCAGGATCTGTTCTAAAACTTTATAAAATAAATATTAAATTACTTAGTCCTCACAACAACTCTGCAACTCTGTTATTACCCCCATATTACAGATGACAAAACTAAGTCAAAGGCAGGTTAAGTAACTCACTTAAACTCACAGGGCTAATAGGTGGGGAGTCAGACTTTAGATCCAGCCATCTAAGGTCCCTGCCAGCTATGCTATACTATGCCTGTGCTTATGGAGCTTACAATAAAAAAAGGAAAGGGAAATATGAATCAACTGATCCATCAGAAAAAGCAGAGCTGCAAATGAGTGAGGGGCTCTGAAGGAAAGGACAGGCCTCTGTCAGTGATACACAGGAGGCTGAGGTGAGCATCAGGGTTGCATTCCTTGAGAAAGAGAGGTGTCAACCGATGGTGGATGGTTGTATGGGTGTTGGCACCAATTCAGTGCACTAATGCGTGCCAGTGATTGAAATGCAAAGCTTGATGAATGCAAAACAGCTCAATTGTGATACAGTATGGCTGTATGGCAGCCCTGGGGCCTGGCCCCTAGCATCTACACAGCTCTTCTCTGCTCTGGCCTGTCCATTCTGTGCCAGTCTGTTCTGGCCTGCACTGGTCTTCCTGCTCTGCTGAGGCATCTTCCATGTCTCAGCTCAACCAGGGAAATAGTCTTCAATCTTTGGTGGAAAAGGAAACTGTGCTCAGAGAGCCAGTGGGGAACTGACTTATATAGATAGAAGTCTCTGGTACCTAAGTGGTCTGGCCTCATGCACATAAGGACTCCAAATCCTTGCCATTTGATTGGTCCAAAAGGCACTGTCCTGTTTGGTCAGAATGGAGTTGCTCTAATTGGTCAGTGAAGATGTTGATGGGATGTAGCTGTGCAGTTCCCATTAGATGGGGAGAGCTTCATTCCTATTGGTTGAAATAGGATTCCAGGAATCCTTTAACAGGGCTGGCTCAGATGGCAGGAACACAGTGCAGGCAGGCAGTTCAGTCCAGAGGCAGGCAGTTCAGGGCAGGCTTCTCCCTGAAGCACAGTTTGCATCAGAGGCCCCTGTATAGGAATGGCTGCTGGGCTCTGTTTTTAAAAATTGGAGCCCAGTTAACCACCAGGAGCCCTTCTTAGTAAGTATCTTCTTTCTCAGAGTCCAGAGGCTTTTCTGAGAGTCCAAGGATGAAAAGGCTTTAGTGAGGTGACACAAGAGTGACGAGGGGAGAGTTGTAGGCAGAAGAAGCAGTACTTGCAAAAGCAATAGGGAGGAGAGCAGACACTGAGGCTGCCGGGTGTGCTGGGCTCCGAGGCAGGAGAGCGGGGGTGGGGGGGTGCACTGAGGCTGGAGCAGGAGGCAGTGGCAGTCCATGCACCACCTGATCGCATCGTGATCATTGTGCAAAGGGCACTGGGAGGCCACTGAGGCCCCGGCGGTCTCTAATCTATGTGCAGCTGGATGTTGGGACTCTGCATAGGCATGATAGCTGGGTAACCCCAGCAGGTGAAATCCTCTCTGTAAGCCTCCATTTCTAACTGCACGAAAGACAGTTGTCGAGTCAATTGATTATTAAGATAATAGATCATGTTTCCCACACCATACCTAGCCTTTGATAGATGCCCAGTAAGTGGCCGTTTAATCTGAATTCAGCCATTCACTCTGAGTTATATCTTTCTCCCATTTGATCCTCACAGTGTGACATGGTTCTTATTCCCCCCAATCCATTTTGCAGATGATGAATAACCAGTGCCCAGGCTAGTTACGTAGCCTATCCATTGCCAGCAAGCAATGGACCCCTGACTCAAGCCCATTTCATTCTGCTCACAGACCAAGCGTCCCTCCAGCATCTGTTCTCACGGTTCGTGAGAGGCCTCATGTGTGCCTGTTGGAGACACACAGATCCTGGGGAGCTGCAGGCAGGTAAGAGAAATATTAAGGAAGAGGGGATGGTTAGAGTGAAGCCCTGCCTTTCCCAGCAGCCTGGGTAGGTAAAGGGGAAAGGGCGGTGCCGGGACCAGCCCTGCTAGGGAGAGAAGCCTCATGGTGGCTACTGTGCCTCCATGAGCGCATGTGGCTGTAAGTGTATATGATGATGGGTAAGCCCGTTACCCGTGCAGGGGTTACTCTGGCCGAGATGGCCACTGGCACACATTAGTACCTCCTCTTGGGTTGTAGGACATTTCAGACACTGGGGCAAAAGTGTCATTACTTTCCCTAAAGCCTTTCCTCCTCCTCTTCCCTTTGCTGCATTCATCTCAGCCTGGGGATGGTGAATAGGCTGACGTTTTAGAGACTATTCTCTGTCTTTTTTTGTTCCCTGGGCCACCATGTCTAGCAAGCTGTTTACGATCCTGGTGTCCAGATTTAACACAACTCTGCCACAATCTATAAGCTCCATCCACCTCCAAGTTCCTAGTGAGCATGTGATAGATGTGCCATAAATAATTGCTGAAATAATATGGACTTAGTGAGTGAAGGTCACTGTCCTCCATTGGCTCTGCTCAAAGTCACACCCCTCTCCAGGGGACAGTCTGCAAGGGTTCAAAGGCTTGGCTCTCCTTCTTAATTCAGGACAGCGCTGGAGGGCCCTCCCAGCTCCAGAAATGCCTGGCAGATCAGCTTCTGCTTTGTTGCAGCCACTTTCACCCAATCCTGCTTCTCTCACTCCCTGGCAGATGGGTGTACACAGAGCCCTGCCCAAGACTTTGTGGCTTCTACAAGAAAATCTCCATTTCAGAGTCCATTCCTGGAGTCTGGACAGTTCCTGTGAAATTCACTATTTAGAGTGGAGAGTTCTTCAAAGGTCAAAGTGCCACACGGATAATTACATGTGGTGGAACTGGGATTCCGAACAGAAGCTTGTGATTGCAAGTCTAAGCCTCCGCTTGGCTCCGCCATTCTGTCCTGTACCCATGAAATGGGGAGGAAGAAGTCACAACACAAAGACCCATGTATTTTAGCTCATCCAGAATCACCATATTCTGATCTTAGTGGTAATTTTTGTCAAGATGCTGGCTGCGCTTTCATAATCAATGATCTACCCAGTTTTCCCACCACAGAGGGAGACAGCCTGGGCCCCAGTCAGTTACACTAAGCTTTCTCAAAACTTGAGATTCACTTTTCTTTCCTTTTTTAAGAAGTTGGGGAGTAAATAAGTTCTAGAGGTGTACTGTGCAACATAGTGACTGTAGTTATCACTGCTGTATGATAGATAGGAAAGTTGTTAAGAGACAAAATCTTAAGAGTTTTCATCACAAGGAGATATTTTTTCCTTCTTTTTTCTTTTTATTGTATCAATATGAGGTGATAGATGTTTAGCTGAACTTATTGAGGTAATAACTTGTAATATATATAAATCAAACCATCATGTCATTTGCCGTAAACTTATACAGTGATATATATCAACTAATTCTCAAACTGGACAAAAAGAATGTGGGGAGGTAATATTACAAATGAGCAAAAGTCTCTGCCATTCATTCATTATTCATACTTTTTTAATGCACCCATCCATCTAATCACGATGTGTCGTGTATTTTCTATGTGCCATGTGAGAGACCAATCGGGAGCCAAAAACCAGGATTACAGGCTTTATTAGGGGAAAGAGACCTGCCGGGCTGTCTTGCAATGGGAGAACAGCAACCCCTGCAGAAGTGAGCACACCTTTTGAGGGGAGGAATGGGAAGGAAAGGGGGCTTAGTGTACTCGGCACGCACTGATTGGTGGCTTAATGTTTGTTCCATATAGGAACAAGGGCTTAGGGTATTTGGCAGGTGTTGATTGGTAGTTCAATGTATAGTCCATGTAAGGTACATTGTTAGTCACTCAGGTATTTCCGGGCTGCAGGTTACGTCATACTCCACCCACCAGTTGGGGGAAGGGAGGATCTATCACCATGAAACGTTCTAATTACCTTTTCATACATGTTCTCTGCTTTCATCTTTACATCACAGTATGAAGCTTAGGAAGTGCTGAAACTTGTCCAAGATGGTCCAGATGGGAAGAGGCAGAGGGAGAAATAATCCCGGTGGCTCCCAGGACCATTGTATCATAATGTCCTTCCCACTGGTCCATTGTTAAAATAAAGGACAGTGATAGAAAGTTAGGTTTGAGTCCTGTCCTTATCACTCCTTATCACTAGCTTTTATGAGCCTTTATTTATTTTGACATCATGAGAGACCTCACTGATTTGCTGCAAAGCTTAAAGAAAGTATGAAACACGTCTATTCCGTACCTGATAACATTGTGGACATTTACCAAATGACGCTTGATTTGAGCCAACTCAAATCTCTAGGTTGTAGTAAGAAAATGGAGAAAAGTTTATTAATCAGCTTCTCCAGATTGTGTCTAAGAGCAAATTAAGTCAAAGGAGGACTTTGCTCTTGTCCTCATAGCTCATGTTACCCAACTGATCATGGCACGTGCACATATGTGAACATGCACACACACACACACAGAGACACTCAAGCAGGAGCCACAGACCCACAGGGAAGACGAGCTTACAGTGTTTAGGCACCATAATAAACTTTCACATGGAGTACAGTGCTGTAGTGTTCTTAATTAAAATCTCTAAAGAACTCTCCACAATATCACCACCCGGAAGCCACATTTACATTGTTAATTATTCAAGTCACAGGAATAAGAAACAATGCCCAGACTTCCCATAAAATTTCCAAAAATTAAACCAGGGAAATGGGCAATAAATGCCATTTGAAATGGTACTGATGCCAGTTAATTGCAAGACAACTGTAAAATAATGGGGCGTGAGGTGCTTCAACAATGCCTAATTAGTAACTCTATGGATATTTTCTTGGGGGGAAAATGGCAATTACATGGTGCAAACACTTAGCTGTCATCATCAGAGGCCCTTTACCAGTATTAGCTAATTAATCTTCCCCACAGCACCCAGGGTGGGGGCAGAGGGAGCACAAGTCCTCGTGGAGAGAGTGAGAAACAGAGGCCAAGAGATAAAATGGCAGATTCTCTCCCTACTGCACCTCTAAAGTGCAAGGTGATGCTCCCAACCTAAAGGCACCCAGGGGGACCCCCTGGAAAGGGGAGAAGGATTTTTCTTGGCGAGTGACTTCCCCTGGTGATGGGTAAGGTTGGTGAGGTGAATTCCTGGCTTCCTCCCGAGCTCCAGCTATGCCTCATGTACTGGCTGTACCTATCAGCTCCTTGCCTTCTTCTCAACAAGAGAACTTCTTATTTTGAACGGATAAAACTAAAGAGGGGGAGGGAGCTATCCCTCTTTCCATAAAGCTACACTTACTGTATTAGAACTGGTCTACCACTTTTGGCTTCAACCCAACTATAGGGTCTAGAATTATTTCTGGGGTATGATTGATTTGGGTTAGGTGTAAATATTAAAAAGGAGTGAATTATATTTTGTAGGCACTAATTTAATCCACATTATAAATTTTATGATAACAATAAGAAAAGGGAGAATGCAGAGGAGCAGGAAGAGGAAGAAGAGGAGGGAGAAGAATAAGATGATGAGAAAGGGGAAGGAGGAACAAGAGCAGCACATGTGAGGCATGGAATTCAGTGCTTTATGCATATTGACCTTTAATCTTTATATAGGGTGTCCCAAAATTCACACAAGAAGTAATTTTGATATAAAGCACAGGTTTATAATTAAAAATTGTAAATTTTTTATTGATTCATAAAGTATACAGTATAGGGTTATGTATGGAATAGCACATCGGGTAAATGGTCTCCACGGCTTTGCTGGCACATACGCAAAGCCCTGGTCTTCATTGGTCTTCATTGTCCCTGCTCCTGGGCCATAATTGGTACTTGGTAATGCTTATCAAATTGAAGGGATTGAAATCAAAGGGCAACAGATATTAGAATCTGATTCAATAAACCAAGTAAAATTAGGCTTTTATTTTTTGTTGTTGTTGTTAATGCTCACGCAAAATTCAAATCTTTCGTGAATTTTGGGTTACCCTATAGCAACACTATGAAGTGGGTGTAATTATCATTTCCATTTTAAGATGAAGAAACTAAGGTGTGGAGAGATTAAATGGCCTCCCAGGTCCCGCAGGTAGTAAAATGATGAACCAGCCCCTGAAACCATCTCTATTTGATCTTAAATTCTTAGTTTTTTCCACTTCTTACCCAACTGAAGAATCCCTACTTCCACATTTTTAACATAGTATCCTTAAACATCTCTGAAAAAAAGGGGGGTTTGTGAAGCAACTGCTTTCATTACTGAATAATTCTAACATTCTTCCACATCAGGGTAAATTAACATTTGCCCCCTTGTCACTTTCAATCCTAATCATTGTCCTTCTCTCTGGAGCTACATAAAATGAAGTTTACTTGTACAAATAGATGTTTTCATATTTGAAGATAACTCCTTTCTAAATCTTTGCTTCTTTAGCCCAAAACTTGACAGGTCCTCAACTGTTCCTCTTCAAAATTAGCTTCATAGCTCTCATCATATGAATGTCTTCTCCTGAGTGTACTCCAATTTTTTAGTGTTTCTCTTAGGCTATGGGCACCTAAATCTGGACAATCCTCTAATGGCCTTTAAGGAAATGATAGATAATTCCACAGCCCCACAGTGGGACTTTCTGCAGTAACGTCTTCTGTGCAATAGAAAGGCCATGTGTCCTCTGGAAATCAATCACTTAATAGATATTCTGCTATTATGAGAAAATAAAACAGTGGCCCAGGAACATCTACCGATGTTTATTGACCCTGAAAGATTCTAATATAATTTTGAGTCTGCACGCAGGGAGGATATTCATCCATACCTCACTCCCTTAAGAGTCAACTCTCCAAATCAGCCATAAGGTTAATTCCTAAAGCATGTTCATCATCAGCTATCTTATGTTCCAGTCCCAATCCAGATGGCATTGGGCTGAACACTTTATTGGCTGACAGAATGGAGATCTCTGAAAATGAAACTTGTCTGTCTTCTTCTTTATATACATTTGGACTAATTTCCAGTCCCCTAATTAAACCTTTCTGTGATTGTCAAAAGCTTATGGCAAGCAGATCTGCTGATGCAACTCAATATTTTCAATTTTCTCTTCATGACAGTAGACATCCAGAATAATTTTAGAAATCAGAAATTTGGCGAATGTAGAAGGACATCATATAAAAAAGGATATAAGCAACATGGATGGCCCTTGAGGGAATTTCACTAAATGAAATGAGTCGGATAAAGACAAATGATATATGATCTCATCTAGTGGAATCTGAAAAAAAGCTAAACTCATAGAAACAGATCAGATTTGTGGTTGTCACGGGCAGGAGCAGGGGGAACTGGGTAAAGATGAAATAGGATAAATAAGTTCTGGGCATGTAATGTACAACATGATGACTATAGCTAACGGTATGATTTTGTATATTTCAAAGTTGCCCAGAGAGTAGACCTTAAAAGATGTCACCACAAGGAAAAAATGATAACTGTGAGGTAATGGATGTTAACTGTTGCTTCACAAACCCCTGCCCCCCTTTTTTCAGAGATGTTCAAGTAAACTTAATGTGGTAATCCTCTCACAACATATACAAATATTGAATCATTATTTGTACACCTCAAACTTATACATTGTTTTAGTCAATTATATCTCAATAAATCAAAAATGTTTAAATAGATAAAATAAATTAAATAAAATAATAAAATTAAATTAAATTAAATGGATATAAGCACGGATACAGCATCAGAAGAGGCCCCTTACTGGATGGAGGAAGGATGCCAGGAAATGTGTGGAAAGAAGTGATCCTCTACTCACTCACTCTCCGGGAACTGATATTCCCAAGGCAAATGCACAAATATGCCCTTGGACAAATAAAAATACTTCTGCAGTGAAAATCAACCACTCTTCCTTGATCCCACAAAATGGAATGAAGTAGTGAGTACTGGACACAGAGTACATAGACTTGGGTGTGGGGACTTAATTCTGCTTGTTATTGGCAAAGCATGTCAGTCTCCTCTCTGAACTTCAGATCATGATAACTGTTGGGTGAGCTTCAAGTTATATCAGTTGTTGAAAAATGCTTTGTGCTGCTGTGAAATGGCAAGACATTGATGATACCCAATTCTGCCTCATATAATTGTTTGTACACGCTGCCTGCTAGAATGGAAGTGCTAGACAGCAGGAATTGCTGTCATCTCAGCCCCATCCATATCTAGCATAGTGCCTGTCATGTAGTAGGAACTTAATAAATGATTGCTGAATTGAATTACTCACTCACATGGCCTTTGGGGCAATTGTAGAATCTTATTTTACAGCATCACCATCACCTTGCTCAATGCTGACATGAGGAAGCATGCAATAAATGGGGAGTGAATGAATGAATGGAGAGGACCTGAAAAGATGGTTCTCTTCTTTGAATGCCTTTAGAAGCAGCTGGGGTGCTTTAAAAATCAATCTTTGGGATCCTACTCCAGAGATTGGTTTGAAAGTTCCCCAGTATATTCTAATGTACAGTCAAGGTTGAGAACCAATGATTTTAAACAGTAGGAAAATATAAGGAAGAGTCCCCCACCACCACTACCCCTTTTAAACACTAACTACTGTATGATTTACTGCAAGTTTTAGATTCTTGAGCAGAATAGTGTTCTGAAAGCTGTGACACTCTAAAATAAAAGAGTGATGTTGTTCCCACTTTTTAGACAACACTCCTAGTTGGATGGCTGATGGACCTCTTGATAGCTATCACCTTGGCAAACACTTGACCTTATATGGCTAGGCAATGAGGACAAGATCAACCACCAAGGCAGTGGCTCAGGATTCTACTTAGCCCTGATGTTCTAAGAGACTGCCACCTTGTGGTCACTCTGCAGCAATGGTTAGAACAACTTCCTGAAAGCAGGCTTATCTCAGACTGCTGTAGGTTTTATTCTTTCGCAAATTATATGCAAAGCCTAGCGGTATATATTATGATATTTCTGGGAATGAAATAAGGAATAGAGGGTTCTGTGTTCTCCATGATGGAAAGAATTCTTCAAATATCAACACCAAGTATGATATAGAGGTTATATGAGCAGGTGACTTAGTTATCACTATTCAATAACATGTGGCAGAGGTCAAGAAAAGGTGGTATTCTCAGTAAGAAACCAGGCTC
The DNA here is from genome assembly GCF_000147115.1 of Myotis lucifugus. Classification (NCBI taxonomy): domain Eukaryota; kingdom Metazoa; phylum Chordata; class Mammalia; order Chiroptera; family Vespertilionidae; genus Myotis; species Myotis lucifugus. The sequence continues at coordinate 3,037,436 of NW_005871075.1, forward strand.
CACTTCCAAGGTCTAAGTACTAGTTAGGTCAACCCATTTATAGACCAATTCTTCCACGAGAAGAAAGCAGGTGAACATTAATATGGCCAAGATTCCCCTTTCACAGGTTGAGAAACAGAGGCCCCAGGAATAAATGATCTTTGTCAAAGTTGCATGGAAAACTGCTAGGTGAATGCAAACTGGGAACTGACTATTTAAATCAAAGTCTTCAAAAATGAGATTACTTTTTACCCTAAAAAACTAAAATACAGGAACAAAAGTCACATTTCAAGACTGGACTTGTATGTGTGTACCTGGGAGGGGAAAATGCACACATGCATTTATACACATACCCATATATTTTTATGTTTGTTACTTTTAAAATATATTTTTATTGACTTCAGAGAGGAAGGGAGAGGGAGACAGAGATAGAAACATCAATGATGAGAGAGAATCATTGATTGGCTGCCTCCTACACGCACCACACCGGGGGACTAAGCCCTCAACCAAGGCATGTGCCCTTGACCAGAATTGAACCTGGAACCTTTCAGTCCACAGGCTGATGCTCTATCTGAGCCAAACTGGCTAGGGCCCCACATATTTTTAAAACTTCATAATGAGGACTAATTGGATGACAGAAACTTTTACTTCATGAAACATTGTGCTTTGTAACACTGCTAACTAAATACACTTTCTTCAAAGACAAAGTAATTCAAACAAATATTTATATTTTCAAGTCTTGTCAAACCTGCTCTAATGAACAGATAAGACTCCCCAGTAAAGACACCTGGAATTCAGACATTAAATAGTTCACACCAGCTTGACTTTTAAGGAGGATTGAATGTGTGAGAAGGGGAAAGAGCTATCCCAGGGGCCAGACAGAACTGGATTTGTGTGTCAGCTCTACTATTCTGAGCTCCAAGTTCTTGCAGAATTTTCTTGAACTCCCTAGGTTCAGTTCCTTATCTACAAGTAAGAATGGTACTGACAACATGCTAATAATTCTTATTGCTATTAAATGGGGGGAAAATGTACCCAGACAGAAGTCCTGTGACAGGAAGCACCAAAATATTGAATGAATAGAGCATCATGTTCCTTATCTACACTATGATTTTCTTATAGTGTTTGGGCTCATTGATCAAATTACTAATCAGCAGATACAAACTATGTTGGTACTAAACCATTCTAGGTTCCCATGATTTTATAAGGGTGCAAGAAACAAACCATTTACATCATCAGGAAACAATATGAAAAGGATATTTCCGACAGCTGAGAGGAGTTGGGAAGTGCTGAATGGGTTGCCACAGTCATCAGAGTGGTTAAGTACACATTTGGATGCAGTTTGGGGAAGTAATTTATTGAGCAGCAGCTTTGGTAAGCAACCCTGTACTCAGCTACCAAGGAGCCTCAGCCTCTTGACTCCCACCTGGCTGGGTCATGTGCGAGCTGGTGTCTGGAAAGTCAAATGTTGAAGGAGCAAGGCTGGGCTTTGAGCACCACAGGCCATGCACTCAGAAATCACTGCAGAGGCCGAGACACAATGACGTCCCCGGCCAGACACTAGGCATGGGAGATTTCTACAGATACGAGGACACCTTCCCAAGGGCCACCTATAAAATACTTGGTCTTCTACAAATGCCTGCACTCACCCTGTTTCTTCTTTTTTTCTCCAGCACCAGCAGATGGAAGGGAGCATGGTGTTTGTTCAGTGAGTGAGCACACAATGATGACATGGGTAGTGTCTATACGCACAACACATGGGGATGAGGAGGCTAGAGATAGATGATGAAAGCCTTTAAAAATGAAATCATTACCCATTTTAAGAACAGAATGTAGATATAAGGGCTTAAAGCACTTAATGACTTGAAGCACTTTAAAAGCTATTGGCCTTAAAATCTGTATCAGGTTATTAAAGAGGATAAGATAAGGCTCCACTTATCAGGAAATGTCAATGTCAGTAACACAGGAGATGCTCAGTTATGCTTTGTGTTCTAAACGGACAGAGTGGATACTTACCCATAAGGTATGGTTTGAGGGGCACAGCATAACCACAGACCCCCCTTAACCTCAAAGGATTTCCCTACCAGAATTCTATGGACCTGGCATTCTTTTTGCCAGTTTAAGAATCATCCCCAAAAGGATTCCATTAAAAAACAAATATGTTTCCTTGGGAGAAGCTTTATCTGACCTGGCTTACTTTATCATATACTGGTATAGAAAGAAAAACTTGAAGTAGAAAAAGGAGGAAAGTGAGAAGAAAAGAGAGAGAGGCAGGCTCCCAATATCTATCCATCCAGCCTCTAGACCTGTGTTGTCCAATATGATAGCTTCTGTTCACACATAAATTCACTCAAATTAAGCAAAATAAAAAACTCGGCTCATTCGCCATGTTAGTCCTATTTCCAGTGCTCAATAGCCTCGTGAGGCTAGTGGCCAGTGCTGACATCTTCATCACTGTAGAAATTTCCATTAAGCAGCCCTAGTGAGTGACTCTTACAGGACCATATCATGGGCTTCAGAGGGGGTGGGCAGAGCTGAGCATAGTGTACTAGAGAGTTGTAGTATTGTGTAGCCTTTCCTAGCTTTGACGTGGAAAGATAAAGAACCAAGAAGCAGATATTTGTTGCAGACTAACCTATATGGGGAAAGGACAGGATGGGTCACAGAGAACAAGATTCAGACACGAGAAGCCTGACATGAGAGTCTCTTTCTTAGCAAGCCCACATGAAAAGAGCTCACCAGTGGAGAGTGACATTGACATTGAAACACACTTTGTTCTGTAGAGCTAATCACTCTAACCATGAGTTGTGCACTGTATGAAGTTCTCATGGCGAGTGGCCTCAGCCTCTCACAGATTTCCTTGGACATCTTTATAATTTCCAGGTGATAGAACCTCTCCATATATTTTATAGATAGGGTGACTGCTACCTGACCATAGAATTATATGAGAATCAAGATTTTGGAGGTTAACTTTAAAAAACAACAACAACAATTAAGCAATCTGCCCTAGTCAGGAGTTCAGTTGGTTAGAGTGTCATCCCACTATGCCAAGGTTGTGGGTTCGATCCCCGGTCAGGGCACATACAAGAAGCAACCAATGAATGCATAAATAAATGGAACAACAAATTGATCTCTCTCTCTCTCTCTCTCTCTCTCTCATAAATAAATGGAACAACAAATTGATCTCTCTCTCTCTCTCTCTCTCTCTCTCTCTCTCTCTCTCTCTCTCCCCATCTCTCCTTCTCTCTCTCTCCTTCTCTCTCTCTCTCTCCTTCTCTCTCTCTCTCTCTCTCCCCCCCCTCTCTGTCTCCCCCTTTCTCTCTCTCAAAGTCAATCAGAAATGAAATCTAAGTGACAGAATTTGAACCCAAGTCTATGTGACTCAGAAGCACAAACTTTCAAATCACACCATGCTGTCTCTATGATGAGGAGAAAATATCAGGAAAAGTTGTTTTAGCCCGAAATAAGTTCAGGGAAAGCCATTATGGCAGGACCCTATGTATGGCTTTGGCAATGTTGGGGACTCATGGCTTGTTCATCGTTACAATAGGCGCAGGACATCTATAGTTTCGCTGGATCTCAGGATCCCCTTCTGGAAGTAAAGAGATTGGACCAAATGATCTTAGGCCTCTTTCGATTCTACACAATTGTTTAATGCTCTGGGTTTCTATAAAGCATCCAGTGTGAAGCCTTTCTAAGTGAGGATTGCTTAATTATCCAGTAAAAATTGTTTGTATTGGTCCCTGTTATTTTAATGCCAGGAAAGGACACCAGTACACATTAGCTAGCCACAAAATTGATGCAAACTCACTTAAATACACTCTCAAGCCAATTTCCCCAGTGCATGGAACCCTAAAAGGTTTTCAATTAAAAATAATTTTTAAAATAGGACTGTCATCAGTGTTTCTCAGATGCATCACCTGCATAGTTTTTGCATGTCCCTGTCATCTTCATGTGCATGTCAGTCTCTGCCCTGCCCATTCCCCAAGCTAAACATGCTTATTCTTGACACTATTTCATGAATCCCAAGAAAGCATTTGAAGAACATTAAAAATCTTTGCCAAAAGCTATAACCATCACCAAGGTTGGTCATTAACTTTCATTGGGAAAGTGATATCATGTATCTTTATTACATTTTGAAAGCATGAATAATATATGTAATGGTCCAAGGGCTGCGCTGTGAATGTTGCTTTATTATTCAAACATAAATGGAACTGTACTATATTATCAATTAGCGCCCAGTTTCATTGGAAGATTGAGAATAAAATGTCAGACCTCAGCTGATGATTTACATTCTCAAACATCGTTATTCACAAGCCTAAAATGCAAGCTGGTAAAGTCGCTGACGCAGTCGCCAAGACTGCTTCCCTCTGGATTTAGTGTTACCACACCAGGCAAGTGCCGATGAGGAATTTAATTAACAAATGCCTCTTCCTCTTTGGCCCCCAATGGATGGATTTTCCTTTAACTCAAAGTCCCTAAAGAATGAGGCTCAATGGAATTGGGGTAGACACAGACACACAAGATAGACACACACACCCACAGATGCTGGTAATTACGCAATAATGAAGCCAGTTTGGGTGTTACATAGGATCTGCCTCCTATAGTTCATACATGTTTATTGAATTAATGTGAATGAATATGTAGCTAGAATGTTCTAGATATAAATAACAGATACATATAGGTATACAAATTATATATTTATTTGTTTCTTTTCCTTCTTTCCTCTTCCCAAAAAGAAATAGGCAGTTTATAAGAAAGTTAATTGGAACAGTAAATTAGCATCAAAGGGAAGATGACTCAGATATAAAATTGAAGGCATTTTAGAATTGTTAGGACTATACTTTTCAACTGATTCTGAGCTTCCAGGTAACGATGGCAATAACGGATATGGAATAAATGGCATGGCTTACATTATTCCTTCTCCAAGGGAATGCTTTTACTCTTCTAAATTCTAAAAATAAATAAATAAAACCCCCACATTATTTGAAGGGGGGTGTTGAAACCATGTATATTTCTAACATTACAAAAGCCCTAATGTAAATACCATACTTGGAATTTAATGTTCTTCAGATGCTTTTTCCCCCATTTAATTATTACTCTTGTATCCTGCAACTTATCTATTAGTTCTGGTAGCTTTTTTATAAATTCCATCATAATTCACAAGCTATGCAGGTCACTTTCCTGCAGAGATAATAAGGCCAGCTTTACTTCATCCTTTCCAATCTGGAAGCAAACACTTCTCTTTTTCTTGCCTAATCGCACTAGCTAGAACCACAGTTCGATGTTGCATAGAAGTGATGAGAGCAGATAACCATGTCTTGGTTCTGGTCTTAAGCGAAAATAATTCTGGCTTTCACTATTCAGTATAATGTTAGTTATAAGGTGTGTTTTTCACAAATGCTCTTTATCAGGTTAAGTTCTTTTTTCCTGGTTTGCTGAGAGTGTTTACCAGGAGGGAATGTTGCATTTGTCTCTGCCCTTGTACAGTTTTCTCACGTACCTGCATTCATCAGGACTCAGCTGAAGGGAACCCTCTGCAGTGTTCAGGGTTATCTCTATGCTGCTCGCTCTGTGTGCAGTGCTTTCCTCTGCAAACTCTCACCACTTTGGCCTTCTCAGACTCCCAATCCATTTCCCCAACTCAGGGAGACCACCAGCAACACAACCTGGAAACTCTCTCAAGACAGTAATCCAGCATAGGGCTCTCCTGTCTGTTTCCTGTCACGCAGGGATCGTTGTTCTTTGTTGTCTGATGTCCAATGTCTTAAAAACCATTGTTCCATGTGTTTTGTCTGGTTTTTAACTTGTTTCTGTGGGAGAGTTAATGTAGTCCCTGTTATTCTATCTTGATTGGAAGCAGAAATCTCTCTGGGGAGCTTTCATACATGCACATCTCAGGTCTTCCTCTGTGCAGAAATCATGGGCTAGCTCTTCAGAACCCATATGTTTTCAAAAGTTCCCCCCAAATGTATTGACTCCTGGCTTGTGAGGCACAGGTTTACCCCTTATTTTATATCTAAGGAAACCTGAGCTCTGTGGGGTAAGTTTCAGAGCATGACTAGGACCCTGGACCACGTTCTCTGCACCCTTAGGCTTGACTTGTACCGTAGGTTTGCCCATATGTACAATGTCCGTGTCAACTACATTAGCCCTAATGCTGGGAATGCTAACTGTATGCATTTCAGTTATGCTTAACATCTATGTATGCAAAAACGAACTGTAATAAAAATGAGGTTGCTCGGTAGAAATTAGGCTTTCTTTCCCTGTTGTAAATATTATATGCTTTTAACATATGAGGAGAGGACAATGATAATTCTGTTATATGTATATAACAAATTATATATATAATTTTTTAAAAGGGAAAATCGTCAAAGCTCTAATGCAGTGCCTATTCAGCAAGACTTCAATCCTTTTTGTCCTTTATGTGTTCCTGGATGCCTAGCCAAGAGAGCACCCCCTCACACCTGTATTTCCCAAAGATGTTGGTTACTCTTAGACACACTTTAAAGCACAGCTGGGTAGTCACCTGCTCCATGATGTCTTCTCACAAAATTCCAGGTGGCTCTCATTGCTCCCACTCCCAAAAGTTTATTGTGCACAGCACATAACAGTATTTTAGCCTTCTTCACAGTGTCCTGAGAATGTGTATTTATATTAATAATGCTTATATCAGTACATTCACATGTGAATTTCCCCACGTATCCAATTTCTTGGAGAGTATTGATCTGATATAGCCATTACTCCTATTCAGTTACTATAGAAATATTCAGAAATCTAGAATACATGGTAATATTTATATACATATATATTACATAATATGAATATATAATTTTGAATATATTTATGATTATGTAATTTAAGTATGCATATAATATGAATATAGATTTATTTCTTCTCCGGTATTCTGTCTGGGAATATATGAAAAGCAGATAACTGAGTTATATTAAGTTTAATTAATATTAAACAGCATTAAGTTGGCAAGTCCCCTGTCTCTTGTGCTGCCAAACTTCTGATCTCAAACTGGCTTACAAGGCTGCATGTGTGGGGAGTCATTTCTATTTTGGATTCTTCAGTAATGAACACATCCTGATACTACAGCTCCAGTTTCTTAGGGTTGTCCCTGTGCCCTCCAACACACCACTGGTTTTTAGGGAGTTAAGAAAAATCACCTTTGGCAAGGCCTTATCCCTCCATGCAAATGTTAATTCACTGAAATTTCATTCCTTTGTTCTTCAGATCATCTTCTAAATTATTCATAGCCTGTCAAACTTAATGCATAAGCAAAAGAATAGAATTTTTTATTGTTTAATAGTTTTATTTAATCCCAAGACCCACCTTACTTTCTGCCCCAATTATTGGCAGTCTAAAAGCTGCTCACCCTATCTTCCCCATAGCCCTGAAGATAATCTAAATAAAACAGCAAATCTTGGTATATTTTCAAGGTCTAGACTCCTTAGTGTCATTTATATATAAAATTTCAAGAGAAAGAAGAAAAGCAGGGTTGACACATCAGAAACAAAATTCCGTATTGGAACCTAAGAGTTAGAATGGGAAATGATGTTTCCAGCTGCAGTGTGGAGAATGTTTCTTGAACCCCATCACAAACAAGCCTCCGAGGCTGGTTAAAAACCAAAGGCTGCATATAAACCAAAGGATGACAAAACCGTGGGACTCCTGTGGTAACACCATGGAACCCTTTCCCCCCAGGCGCAAATGCAAACTGTTGAATAAAAATAAACAATGGACTTCATTGCTTCACATTCTTTTCCTCTGTGACTTGATAATTCCAAGAACCTCAGTTTGCCTCTCTTAAATACCAAAACAAATGAGGTCTTGGATGCACAGATTTATCCAGAAACCCATTAACTGATGATGAAAAGGAGGCAGAACCTTGGAGGCAGGAACCATGTGGCTCTCACATATTGAAGCTTTAACAGTTTTATGGTCAAGAGCCCAGAGGATGCTGAAATCAAGAGCTTAGAAGAAGAGAAGAGTCTGTGATAGATATAGTAGCCCAACAGAAATAGTGAGAGTGGAAATTCAGGGCAGATTCTATGAAGATCCTGTGACTCAAGACCTAGATTGATATGCGTTCATGTGAGAACCTGATTCCATCTCATGCCATCATAGGACAAGAAGAGGGCTAGAGGAAGAAAAGTATAGAAAGAGTGGCCTGGGCTCTGCAATTATGCAGGTCATGGTTGGGACCCAAGTTGTAATTTCAAATTGACAGTGTGATTTCACCATCCTAAGAATCTTAGGATGACAAGTAGTTATGAAGCCACAATTATCCTGTGGTGTATCCTGCTTCTTCCAATGAAAGAAACTGGTGGAATCCTTAGCAGTTGCCGCAGTCTCACAGCTGTCTTTGTCACCTTCTTCACCAAATCACTCCACCTCTTGTTCTACTTGGTGACTGATGGGTGGGTTGTAACTGACAGAAGAATCTAAATTACCATCTTGTCAAACACAATTTTAAACTAGGTCTGCATGACTTCACCACTTTAGGGCAAGGGTTAAAAAATATCTAATTTTACCAGATGGAAATTTGCAGAGGTGATGAGAGGGACAAATTTTTAATTATTCAACACTAGATCTTGCTGAGACAACCAAAGCACCTTAAGTGATTTTTTTTAAAAAATCACTTATCTTCAGGTTTGTGTACTTCCTGGTCTTATTTATGGTCAGACAGGCCCAGGCTAGCATCTCAACTTTGCCACCAGCTGTGTGACCGTGGTCTAATTATTCATTTTGAGGATCTCATATTTCTCAGTGAAGATAACAATAGCTATCTTGCAGGGATTACATAAAAATTAAGTGAAATAATACAAATACGAGGGTTTAGTGGAGCCTATGCTCTACTATAGTTTTTCAGTTACTATTTGCTTAATGATAAATGATTGCTTGAATGGACAGTCAATAAATGGGAAAATGTTTCTTTTCTTACAATCCTCATTTGGGATCATCTAAGACATAAACATGAAAAATAAACACCCTATTTATACTTACATAGGAATTTATCATTCATAAAGTGAGACATTACCTCCTTTAATCTTCATAAAATCCTTGAAAGACAGTTTAGGCAGCGTTTGACATTAGTATTTTATCAGAAGAGAATGTGAGGCTAAGGGCAGTAATTTTAATTATCCAAGTTCATATAGTTAAAAGAAGGAAAGGGGGACTCAAGCCCAGGTCTTCTAACTTTAACACCAAATTCTTTCCATTTTAGAAAACCACCAGCCCACATAGCTTTGAACACTGAACCAACCCATCTGGATTCAATGAACCAAGTGTTAACACAAACAAAATAGATATTTCCTTCCTGACTAAACTTGATTAATTGCTTAATCTATCGACAGTATCATTTCTGGAAAACACAAAAAAGGCCTTTTCATATGAAGTTGTCAGAAAAAATTCAAGCTCAGAAAAAGCCATCTTTTAATCACCTTCTGTTGTGTTCTCTCCAAGATGCTCCTCGTGGAACAAAGATTAGGACACAGTCATTTCATCATGTCATTCTCAATGTTCTTACCTGCCAATCAGCATCTAGAACAATTTCACATGAAGCTGTCTGTGTCAGGTTGATGATGAAGGAGAACATTTATATTAGACACCAAAGGATGGACTCAGAAATTCCAAGAACACTTGGCTACTTACATGGAATGATACCCTGAAATCAAGTAGTAAAATTAAAGGGGGAAGAGATGTATTAATATTTACTGAATGCCTACGACATGCTAGGCATGAAAGTGAAAACTTTAAATCAAGTATCCCACTCAATCTCCCCACATACGTGAAAGGTAGATATTTTTATCCCCATTGTACAAGTAAGATTCTGTAGTTCATAGAATTTAGGTAACCTGTCCAAAATTAGTGGCTGAGCTTCAGTTAATACCCTGACTTGTCTGAACCCAGAGTCCATTGATTTATCATCTGATCAGGAATTCTCAACTAGCAGCCCACTGAGCAGAGCAGGGCTTTCAGAAAAGAAAAAGCGCAAACATCCATAACCCGTTTTAGCACCAATATTCTGATTCGGTACAGCTGAAATGGAGCTCATAATTCTGTTGTTTTAACAAGTTTTTGAGGTTATTATAAGGGACATCTAGGTATGAAAAATGATTCCATGTTGTCTACTCAGTGCGCAAAAACATATTTCTTAACAGTGGTGGAACTTGGTGTATTTGTCACTTAGCTGGCGTAATGAGTATGGATTGCTCCTTGACACCCAAGGTGCAAGAAAGATCCCATTTCTCTGTATTTGAAAATCAAATTATGTCCTTTTAAACTCTCCCTTATCTGTGCTAATCAGTCATTTGTATAACCTCAGCTCATGCTAGAAGCTCTCAGGATTTCTAAAAAATTAGGAAGGGACCTTTACTTCAGGCCACTCACAGTCATCACCATTACTCAATCTGTCACATAGCATTGGTTCTTCCCATTTGCACTAACCACAGAGTCACCAGCTTTTCACACAGACACTATGGCTCCCAAGCTATTGTCCCAAACTCCTATCCTTTTAAGATCATGACACTTCCTGTGTGCTCCTGGGAGTAGTTCTACCTAACTCAAGGGACCTAGAGGTCTAATATTTTTTCTTAATCTCATGGGAACTCCCTTAATCTCCTCCAAATCTACCAAGTAAAGTAGCCCTTATATTCAACCCTTGGACTACTGTCCACTTGTCTTTCTCCACATTTTCTCTTTAACAAGGAAATGTAATGATTAATTAGGATGCATAAAACAGTTTAGGTCCAAGAATTATCAAATAGCATTTTTGCCTTTTATGGAAATAAAATCAGTTTAAAGATGCATGAGTTAGTCTTCTATCCCCAAGGATGAACAAGTACTTTCTCAAAGCAACACAAACAAAACACAAATTTGAGTCTTCCTATTCTGCTACATTAAATTCTCATTAACTCACCTTGCCATGCTGTTTATAGACTCCAATGCAAAATGAGATGGTATTCAAATCAATGTGCATATGTTTGGCCATAACAGGTGCCTAATACCAAATTAGCAGAATATGGTAAAACCAAACAACTACAAACCATGGCCCCTTCCTCACATGGCCTTATAGCCCTATTATGAAATGAAGTATATGTAGAATGACCCTGAACTTTCATACATTGAGGATCCTTTCTCTTTTCTGTTATTTACTACTATGAGCACTCTTTGAATCTAGGATTTCTACCGTAGGGGAAAAAATTAAAACATTGATGTTGTGGTACAATTATCCTCTTTAAACAACAAAATAAGGTGTGACAAGGTACTTTGAAAACTGTAAAATATTATACCCATGTACCAGAAGTTCTAAAAAATAATAAAGAAGTAGAGAATTTTGTCATTGCCTTCTGCAATAACCTCACCTCTGGCTTCTTTTTATCTTTTCTACCCTACTTTCTTCTTTGTTGCACTGTCCTCATCCACTTTGGTTTATCTTTAATTGTGTTTTATCTTATTAAGTTCAGTGTATTCAAGGAAAATGCTTCACATCCTATCTGTAATAACATGAGATATTAAGCCAGCAAACATAGGGGCCTTATTTATAGATAATCTATAAAGCGATGTCATTCAAGTGCTGAGTAGAGGTATAAACCTTTCAAGGAGACAAAGATGGGAAGGTTGAAAGGAGGAGAATAGGAAAGGCTACATGAAAGAAACAAGGTAAATTAAAGAAGATCTAGAGCAGGGGTCCTCAAACTTTTTAAACAGGGGGCCAGTTCACTGTCCCTCAGACCATTGGAGGGCCAGACTATAGTTTAAAAAAAAACTATGAACAAATTCCTATGCACACTGCACATATCTTATTTTGAAGTAAAAAAAAAAATGTTTTCGGCAGGCCGCATGTGGCCCGCGGGCCGTAGTTTGAGGACCCCTGATCTAGAGAAAGGGGTAGGTTTGGAACAAAATGGCATATATAATAGACAGTGGGGTTGCCTGGCATATTGGTGAGCAATAAAAGACAAAACTCTACTTTCAAGGAGGTGAGGCATAATTCTTCACTCTTGAAGTGTAGGTTGCATATAGCGACTTCCTTCCAAAAGGTACAGGTTGGAAAGCAAATAAAAAGAGTAACTTTAGAGTGGAGAAACTCAACAAGCAATACCTAAGCCAAATAAATGAGGTTAGCCTCAATAGTGACAAGTCACGTTTATAGAACACACTCTTCATATGATGTGACAAAGATGACACTTTGCTTCCTCTGTGGTCTTCCTCCGAGAAGCCCATAACCCCAATCTAATCAAGAGAAACACATCAGACAAATCCCAGTTGAGGGGAGCTACAAAATTCCTGACCTGTCGTCCTCAAAACTGTCAAGGTCATCAAAATCCAGGAACATCTGAGAAACTGTCACAGCCGAGAGGAGCCTAGGAATACAGACTGAGTATAACGTGGCATCCTTGATGGGACCCTGGAGCAGAGAAAAAGACATTGAATAAAAACGAAGGAAATCTGAATCAAGTAGGAACTTTAGTTAATGACACTGTATCTATACTCATGTATTAATTATAACAAATATGCTATAATAATGTTAGTAATTTAGGAAACTGGGTGAGGGGTATGTGTGTACTGTACTCTCTTGCTATTTTCATAATATTTTTGTAAATCTAGAACCGCTCTAAGATTAGAAGTTAATAAATAGAGGCTTTTTTTAAATGGTAACTCTAGGAAATAGAGGCTACTGAATGTCAAAGGGCCCAGCCCAAGGTCATTCAACTAGTTATGGCTGAGTTAGAATCAGAGCTGAGATCTTCTGACTCCAGTCCTTGCAGGGTGACGCAAAGAATCAGAACAGGAGGAGACTATGCTTAGAATATCTTCTCTCAAATAAAAACAGAGACTTCAACCTACTTACCCTTAGGATATTCAGAGAATACAAATGAAGCTCAGACAATGACAGTGTGCTAACTGATGATAATGTCAACAGGAAGAAAATTAAAATGTGTTTCTTTTTCAAGCTACACAGGCTTTCTTGAGTTGGCTTAAGCTACACTAAACATTCCACCCTCAAGCCCTACAGGAAACAGTTACGTTATAGATATGAAATCTCTGTTTTGACAATCACGTAAATGTTTCAAGATTTATAAAAGGCATGGAGTTTGTCAGGAGAGTGGGGTCACTGCCTCTGACGTTGGGTCTGATGCGAGTTCCACATGCAGGGGCTCCTGTCACGAGCCATACACTTTGCCAGGGCTTTATTCAGCCCTCAAAATAACGCTATGAAGTCAAAAACATCACACCTGTTTCCAAGATTGAGCAAACTGCATTTCCAAGAGGTTAGATGATTTTTCCAAAGTCATACAAGTGAACTGGAACCCAGGTTTCCTCACTCAGAAAACCATAATGCCTTTCTACCTCTCTGACCTTAGATAAATCATTACATTATTTTTCAAATACACTATGATGCTTATCATGTGCTGAGCATGATTCAAAAATGCTTTACAAACACTAACTTTTTAATACTCACACCACTTACTAGGAAGTTGTTATTAATGTCCCCATTTTAGAAACAAAGAAACCAGCTTACCTTCTGAATCTCTTCCTCTTTTTCTATAAATGATTTCAGAGTCCCCTACAGCCATTGCAGTCACCAAGTCAACAACAGGCAGTGTGTCTCAAAGTCAAGTTCCCAGCCTTGAGCCTGAGACAAAGACTACTTTGAGGACTGGGCAAAATCTTTTGCTGTGGCACCTTAATCCTCAGGCCAAAATTCGGGAACAAAAATTCACCAAGTTTAATCTGCCTTGGAAAAGCTATAGCAGACAGATGACATCAGCTGACATTTGTGAAATTTGCTACTTTAGTACATATTCATTTGAAAGGGTGCCTGAAAATATAATAAAGAAGTGAAAGGGTCCAAAAAGCTTCTGTCAAAAGGACTCAATCTTTCATCTTTTCACTTAAAAAGAAAAATGAGAAAAAGGAAGGAGAAGGGAAGAGGAGAAAAGGAAAGAGAGACAGAGAAAGGTGGAAGGAAAGAAAGAATGGAATGTAATCATATTTGACCTAGTAAAATCCTTCTAGAAGTTAATGATAGACTAAATAAGCAAAATATCAACAAGTGTAATATAATAGACCTAGTGTCATCTAAACCTGGGATCAAATCTCTCTTCCATCCCTTAAGACCTTTGATTAGTTCCTTAACCCCTTTACGTATCTGTTTCTTTACCTGAATAGTCAGAACAACTACTTTATAAGATTTTGTGTGATTAAATGAAATAATATATATAAGGAGCCTAGTATGTGCCTAGCACATAATAGGTACCCAGCAAAAGTTAATCCTTTGCCAGCCACTTCCTAGATGTCTCAAATAGTGGTAGATAAGTCCAGGGAGGGAAGGTCTGAGAACATAAAAAAAATGCAAATGGAAAACCTTACATTGAACCAGCACAGCAAACAGTAGTAGTTGACTGGCCATTCTCAGAACACAATGGAATCGGATGACCTCAAGAATCATACAGAAATGTGCATTACTGCACTGAAGGAAACATTGGTAATCCCAGCTGGCACGTTCTATTTCAGATTCCTTAAAGCAATGAGCAGAGTAAATAGAGGCTAAGATATTCTAATCATTGTCAGCCCACAAAAATAACAAGTATGTCTTGAAAGTTTCCTTAGTGGCATTGTTCAGTCATGTAAAACATCAACACTTGAGTCTAAAAAATCACGCTCTTTTTTCCATTGATGAGACATGGGCTGTCTCCTATTGCAAATGCCTGAGACTTCCATCAGGTAGACTTTCAATAATTAACCTATGTATTCCAGAAAATTCTTCTCTCTTTACAGCCTTCAGTCAATATTCCTTTCATGCTCACAACATCAAGCAGAGTTTGCTACTAAAGTTCTAGGTTCAAATTCCTGATGTTTTAGTTACTATACAAGCTCTCTGGGCCTCTGTTTTCTCATTTAAAACTAGAGGCTCAGTGCATGAAAATTCGTGCCTGAGGGGGGTGTCTCTCAGTCCAGCCTGCCCCCTCTCACAGTCCGGGAGCCCTCAGGGGATGTCCTACTGACAGCTCTGCAGGAGGTGACTGGGCTGACCAGGGGAAGGTGCTGCCCCCATCACCCCACTGCTGCTGCCACTGCCGGCTGCAGCGGCTGTTAGGCCTGAGCCCTGGGCCTCGCAGCTGCCTGAGCCCACAGCTGCCTGAGCCCATGGCTGCCTGAGCCCCGGGCCTCGCAGCTGCTGTGGCTTTGTCCAGATGGACGTCCGAATGGACATCCGGAAGATGTCTGCCCTAATTAACATTTTACCCTTTTATTAGTATAGATGTAAAGATTATTAAGTATTAAGTATCAAGTTAACAGTTAAATATCTTTATAGGGAATTGAATGAGCTAAAAGAGTCTAAATGTCCATCAGTGTCTCTACATACATTTGTTACTCAATATGTGGCAGGTACCGATTTATTTATTCACATTATTGTTTATTGTCATCTCTGAGTCCCATTCCTTATGAATGCTCTCAAACAACTCTAGTCTGAACTCATAGTGAACCTCCAGTTTGTTTGTGCCTCAGACACCATATTGAAAATCTGTCTTTCTGATACAGCATATAATTTCCTAATCCAGATGATTCTGATCAAGTCCTTCCCCAAGAGCTTCTCAGGAAACTCTGTACTTGGTAATTTGAGCAAGAGAAAAAGTCCTTCCCAGGCTTTTCATAGGATTAAGAGCTAGAAATAAATGTATTCTCACTGACATTGCAAAGGGAGGCATGGCTATTTGACACATTGGTTGATAATCAGGGAGAAGATGCTGGTAGCCAAGAGGATTGATTTGCAGGTTATCAAATTACTCAGGTTAATCCAGAGAAAGATGGCCACAAGGGGAACTAAGAAAATTAAGACATTAAACAGCAAAGTGGAAGTGAGTACACAGGTCTCTACCATTGTTGAGATTAACATAAACAACATGAGCATTCTGGATTTTGAATAGCTTATGACCGTTCATGCATTCAAATGGCATCCTTGAGATAATTAAAAACGTCTCAAAAACCAGTGAGTGAGTTGTCAAAGCAGATAACTCAATAGAGATGTCAGCTATCTGTACAATAGCCGTCAAAACAGTGACTAAGATTTAAGACTAGAATGACTTTAACTTTCCTTGCCCAATTGGTGGAATGACAGTGACTTTTTAACTAGCGTACGCTCAATAAAATGTAGGCTTTGGAAAAGAGAGAGAGGCTAGAAGGGAAGGAAGCTGAGCTGCTTGAAGGATTATATCCCCAAGAAGTCTACAGTGAACTATTGGAGAGACCTAGTTTTACCTTTTCTTCCTACACAGGAAGAAAAGGGCAGTTTTGCTTGGGCAGTTTATACCTCTCAAAACTACAAAGAGTCAAAAATGCAAAGGTAACTCATGTTCATCCCTGATTGAAACTCTTCACAAAGGTCACATTTCATAGAATGCATGGTCTTTTGTGACCTATCTTTACATCATCATATGTACAGTTTTTCATGAGGTGTGCAGACAATTAATTGGCACCCTTCCTCTCCCTCCAAACCTATCATTTATTATTATCCTGCCATGTGTGTTTCTCTGGGATATTTTTGTAAATTATATATCCTGGTTCAAGATCCTCAGTAAGCTCCCCTTTTGTGGTGGAGAACTCCAGGTAGAATGTCTTGTGCTAAGAACCTCCAAGGTGTCTTTTATGTTCGTTAATGAGGTGACTTTGGGAAATCACCTAAGGATGGAGGCTGGTTTTCAGTGGAGCCAACCACGTGACTAGAAGGTTGGAACTTTCAGTCCCACCCCTGACCTCCCAGGAGCAGAGAAGAGCTGGTGGTTGAATCTATTACCAATGGTCAATAATTTAATCAGACATGCATCTGTGATGAAGCCTCCATTAAAAACCAAAATGCTGGGGTTCTGAGAGTTTCCCAGTTGGTGAATATGTGGAAGTTCTGGAAGAGTGGCACCTAGAGAGGGAATGGAGGTTCCAAACACTTTCCCGTATACCTTGCCCTGTGTCTCTCTTTCATCTGGCTGCTCCTGAATTATATCCTTTGACCATAAACCTATGACCTAGTAACACGTTTCTCTGAGTTCTGTGAGCTGCTCTAGCAAATTAATCAAACTCAAGGAGTGGGTCTTGAGAACCTCCAATTTGTCAGTCAGAAGCACAGGTAACAATCTGGGCTTGTGAATGGTGTCTGAAGTTGGGGAAGGGAAGGCAGTCTTTTCAGGTTGAACCCTTACCTTATGGAATCTGATGCTATCTCCAGGTAAATAGTGTCACATTGAATTAAATTGTGGAACATCCAGCTGGTATTGGAGAATTATGTGGTGGTGTGGAAACATTGCAAGGCAATCTCACAAAGCTGATGGTATAAGTGTGGGGTGTGCAGGGGGTTGGGAGAGGAGAAGGTGAAAGACAGAATCCTCACATAGTTTCTCTATAACCTTTTTTACTTCTGTGCCTTTCTGAGTTTAGATAGATTGATTTCTGCATTTTCCAGAGTGATTATGCCAAGAGTCAAGGGCCAAGGGTCCCTTGTCTTATGACACTGAGTATGATAATTGATACCATTTCAATACTTGTTATGACTGAATCTGACTTATCTATTCCTCATTCTGAGATGTTGTGCTGACTCAAGAACCAATCAAGGAATGTGAAAGAATTTGGTGGGTTTGCCAGGACATTCTACATCTTATCTTATAAGTTACTGACAGCCGTGGGGAGTGGATTGAGCTACTTAGGGTTGAGTGACAGTGGAGTCCATTTAATTAGTAGTAACAAATTTCAGTAATAGAAGACATTTATATAATAACAAAGACTGAGTAGTAAGGCTCTATCACTGCGGAGTGCTGGAAAGAGTAGGAGGAAGAGAATGTCCAAGACTTTGTACATAATAATGATGCACTTCATTGAATTTTTGGCATTGTTTTGCTTGGGCAGTTTATACCTCTCAAAACTACCACTGCTTATGTGTACAAATGAGATCAAATAATATCTAGGGTTCCAACAACTGTTACCCTATCCATTAAGGGAATCATATTAATATGAACCATATGATCCTCTTAAAGTCATGCTATTTTGTTCTCTGGAGTCTTTAGCATGCTCATGAGTCATCTTTCTACTAGGAAATGATGCCCTCTAAAACACAAGCGTTTTGATGCAAGTCAAAACCCTCATCAGATAATCAGCTCTGCTATGGATCTTCCTGACAACAGTATGGCATCTTGTTATGAGGATAAGGGGGAGTTACTGAGTGCATTTGCGAAATCAAAAGCAACCTGCTGATGACTTACCCAGCTCAAGTTGATGCCACTATCTGTCTTACATTAGCAGTACTTCTGTTGCCAAATGACACGTGACTTCCCTCTTCCACCTGTCCCTACTTGATGACTGTTACCAATTATAATGAATGGCTTATAAAATCTTTGCCAAAGAACCAGGAATGATTTTCAAATTCACGTTTACAAATGAACACACTGTTAAGATAAAGGGGGAAGGATGAGAGAGCAAATGTTGCATGATTTCCCTTCACCAATGATCCTAAAGTCTCCTAAGTGGCCCCATCCTGTGCCTTCCTCTTTCTGAGCATCCAAATTCTACCAATTAGGTGAGAATTAGCTTGTAGCCTACCTCATCCATGAAGCCTTCTCTGATCATTCCACCACCATTCACTCCATCTGTCCATGGAAAAACTTGAGCAGACAAGGCACAGCTCGTCATCTAGGTCTTCTAGAATATGTACTGCCTCTTTTCTGTGCGATTTAGTCATTTTTTCTGTCCATGTTGAATAAACTTGAGTCACAAGCTAGAAGATATTAAAAGGGAGTATGTGCCAGAACCGGTTTGGCTCAGTGGATAGAGCGTCGGTCTGCGGACTGAAAGGTCCCAGGTTCGATTCTGGTCAAGGGCATGTACCTGGGTTGCGGGCACATCCCCAGTAGGAGGTGTGCAGGAGGCAGCTGATCGATGTTTCTCTCTCATCGATGTTTCTAACTCTCTATCTCTCTCCCTTCCTCTCTGTAAAAAATCAATAAAATATATATTTTAAAAAAAAGGGAGTATGAAAAAAATGAAAATAATGTGGCATTTGGAGCCAAGGAGACATAGATTTGAATCCCAACTCCACCACTTAGTAGCAGTATTAGTTAAGAATTGATTAAACAAACTAACCTGTACTAACACTGGCTTATTCAAATAGGGATTAATTTTCCTCATATAACTAAGAGTCCAGAAAAGGTAATCTAGGGCTGGTGCAGCTATTCACAGATGTCATCAAGACCCTAGACTCCTACTGTCTGATTGTTCCTCCCTGCTAAGTGTACTTGGATTTCATCCTCATGCTTGTAGCCCATGGTTGCATGATGCCTGCTGACTTCTAGATAGTGCTTCTTTGTTTTGTGTTTTTATTATAAGATGGAGAAACCACTATAGACAGAGAGGTAGACAATACAGGAGAGAAGGAGGATATAATTTGCAGAATAAAGCAGACATTTATCTTTGCTCCATATCCATACAGAATTTTCTATACCTTATGTATCGCATTTAGTACATTATAATATACTTACTTTCACCCACTATTCTAGGATCTGTACAAAATCAGGGACCCATGCAATGTTCAAATTTTATCCTGTGTGTTTAGAACCATATAGAGCACACAGTTCACATGTAACTGTCGAGTCATTTGAATTGAACATTTAAAAAATTTAAAAGCCTAAACCCTTTAAATATCATTCTTAATTAACTTAAATAGGAAGTGTCTAAGTGTTAATGCATTTTTTAAAGTAGCAATAATATCTCCTACCTACTGTGTAAATGCATCTTTCTGTTGGTGCGGGTCAGAGGGGAAGCACAGATGGTTCTTGCCATAATTATGTTAGATAATTAGCAGACCTAGATTCGGGTGGCCCCTAGGACCTATCAGCTTGTCAACTCATTATATAAATAAGAAAATCCAAATTAATACATACACAGCCCAGGAGTTCATAAGCACAATGAGATTTTGAGACATCCCAAATTATCTTTAAGACTTTCTTCTTTATATGTCTTTCTTCTCCTTTGAAGTATCTGCTGTGAAAGATTATTAAAATGCAGCTTATTGGATTGGATATCAAATAAATCAATGTTGTTTTCTTTAAAGCTAGATTTCTCTCAAGGAACAGTTTTTACAATGTTTATTTATCTTTCATCATCGCCAATGGACGGGTCTTTACAACTGATCTGTTGAGGGTCAGGGAAGAATGGGGGAAACTCTTCTTACTGTTCACCTTCGTGGGGCCTTTATTGCATGTTGCCCTCTGTGTTGTTTGTTTCCTCTGTGGTGGAAATGACAAGCAGCGTTACAAGAAAGATTTGTCTGTGGCTTGCATTCCTGGAGCACTGGGGGAATGTAAAAAAAGGTGTTATTAATAAAAAAGCATCATTCTCAGAATTCTCCATAGATGCATTGAATCCAGACTGGCATGCGATTTTTTAAAAATAGTGATTAGTGAAAAGAATCTTTAATGTGAGCCAGAGCAGTGCTCACTTTGGGGGAAGTTTATGATTATGGAGATCTCTGATTCTATATCGAGGAGCTTCAATATGTGCTGAACAACAGCAAAATACCAAATAGACCAGCGGTTCTCAACCTGGGGGTCGTGACCCCTTTGGGGGTCGAACGACCCTTTCACAGGGGTTGCCTAAGACCATCAGAAAACACATATATAATTACATATTGTTTTGTGATTAATCACTATGCTTTAATTATATTCAATTTGTAACAATGAAAATACATCCTGCATATCAGATATTTACATTATGATTCATAACAGTAGCAAAATTACAGTTATGAAGTAGCAACGAAAATAATTTTATGGTTGGGGATCACCACAACATGAGGAACTATATTAAAGGGTCGCGGCATTAGGAAGGTTGAGAACCACTGAAATAGACTCTTTCATACCAAGTATTAGGGCTTCAGCACTTCCATTTCAAGAAAGAAAAATTACAATAAATAACTACAGTGTAGTTGGGGAAAATTTGGCCTCCAGTCCTAAATACAACTTAGGGTTTATCTATTAAAATGGAGGGGATTTCTGTAAATAGAAATACTGTCAGAAAATCAAGCCATTCTTAAATCAACACATTAGAACTTGTCCAAGTTCTTGGTCAACTTAAAGTGGTCCCTTTGGGAAACTCCAAACTTACTCCCACAGAGTTGCCATAATAAGGACATTTCCTCTTTTGGAATTCTCTTTAGAGCATGAAATGCATCCTTTTAAGTAGCTTCTGTGGCAGTAACAAGATCTCATTCTCAAAAAAGAGATTTATTTTTAATGTTTATTATACATTAGAAAATGTCAAAAGCCACCAAGAGCTGAGCTTAAATAAAAGGCTGGATGACTAAGGGAGGGTCACAACTCAAGTCTGACTTTGACTTTGTGGGCTGAATTACTGAGCAATGCTATTAGAACCTGGTCAGAAGAGTGACTGCCCAAGGAGGGGTCACAGAAATAGCCTCGTTGAGAGAAAGCCAATATGAATAACTGTGTGGCCTCCGCAAGAGATGGACTTTGGACACAGAAAAAATGTAATCATAAGTTTGACTCCAGGCATGCTTGTTGAAAAGCCTTCCTGTTCATTCATCCATTCACTAATTTAGCAGCATGTTCAGCAAGCATATGGACCACCTACCAAGTTCTGACCACAGTGGACATTCAAACAAATAGGACCCGGTCTCTTCCATGGAGTGTTCACAGTCTAGTTGGTGATAAAGAACTTTTAATGGAGTATTACAGAGGCAGGGAAAGCTCTTTGGTAGAGATATGCATAGGCATCACAACATGAGACTCTGACCAAGAGAGTCAGGATATCATAACCTATTTGGGGTCTTGGACACTTTCGGTGACAGTATTCCATCCCTGTTACACACATTGCTAGAAGACTTAAGTGATTTCTATATGACTCCACTGAGAGAGGACAACTAGAATCTTACACCTGATCTCTCCTGCACTTCACGCTATGTGTCTATTTCCTTTGCTCATTTAAATCTGTATCCTTTCACTGTAGCGGTAGTACATAAGTATAACAGTTTGTTTAGTTTTATGAGTCCTTTTAGGGAATCATCAAACCTGAGTGTGCTCTTGGGGAGCCCCAATACAAGTGAACAGTTGTTTTTTTTTTCACAAAGCCTCCCTTCCTCCTTTAGTCCAAATGGTTCTGTGCTTCCAAGCTACCCTAGAACATACAGCATAGTCTGGGACACACATATGATTTATATCATTGTTCAGTTTTTTACCTGCTTATAACTGGGTACTTTATCAACCAGACTCTTAATTCTGCAGGATATTGCATATATCTTATACGTCCTGTAGGTCCCTCACCACCAGAACTGGGCATACAGTACACTCTCAATGTACGCTTGCTGCAATACAGGGAATGTCTGGCTGTTTATGCGAAAGTCAGCATGGCGGGGGGAGTGGAATTATTGCAATTAATCAACTGAATGTGTTAAGGAGGAACAAACCAGATCCTTTGCTTTGGTGTAGAAGGCAAACAAGTTGGAAAGTAAAAGGATCCAGGGAAATTAGGCAGGTAGAGAAGGAATCTTCCTAGAATAGAAAAGGAAACGAATAGGACATCTGCAGCAAAGAGATGACACAGAGATTATAGTGGATATTGCAGGATGAAAGGGGAGGTGAGGAATGAAATGACATAACAATAAGCCAGGTCCTGGCAGTGACAGTTGTGCACTTGGTGGGGGGCAGCGATGGTCTCTGTTTTGACGGATCAGGAGGGAGGATGCCGAGAAGCATAATAAACATGAACTGTCTTGGGCCCATGGCTAGCTTTGGAGCTCTTGGGCACTGTGATGCTATGAATGAGATAAGAATTGATTAACCAGAGGTGGAAAGAGGAAAGGGGGTTTCTAGTAAGTACACATTCTAGTGAGGTCAAGTCTGGATTACAGGGAAGGCTATCACAGGCCAGAGAGCATTTCAGAGGCTTCCACCCCAAGCTCAGGCTGAGAGAGGGTCTCCCTGTGCCTTCAAACATCATGTTATTCTCATGGAACTCCTGTGTGTGTGTGTGTCTGACCCTTGCGCGCCAGCCTACCAACCACTCTGCAAGTTAAGGGGCTAAGGAACCAGCATTTTTCTTCTTTATTTAGGGACCTCACTCTAACCTAGTATTGATGTCCTGTTTCTATTCAGTTCAACAAGGACCTACTGAATGTCAGGCACCATAAAGCAGATTGTCAATGCCCTGAACAAACCCCTAGGTCTTCCCCAGAGGGTGACCACAGACAGGTCCCTTACACCATTTCTGCCTGAGGGTATTCTCCAGCAGGGGGCATGTGTGGCCATCTCAGGGCACAGGCCAGTGCAGGGGAGTCAACTCCCAGGAGCCATGCTTAACAAATGAAAGGCTCAAGTTGATGGACAAATACTCCAGCTTCCTTGACCCTCAATGGGACAGGTCTGAAATGGGTTCTACAGAATCTATCACAACCTGCACATTCCCATACCCTTTGTTGCTTTAACTCTCTTCCTTATCTCATTCTGCATCTCTAACAGTGCTTTCTGGGATTAATTCTTAAATGAACTACTTTCACTCTAATCCTTAACTCAGGGGCTCTTTTTTTTTTTTTTTGGAGAAACACAGCTAAGACATCAGTCTGGCATGAATGATAATAGAAAGAACACAGCAGTTTTTGAGAGCTTACTGTAGCTAAAGACTTCATAGGTATGAGCCCCACTTAATCCTCACAACAACCTGTCAAGGTAGGCATTATATTATCCTTATATTATAAGTGGGGGAACTAAGGTTGAGAGGGATGAAATAGCAGAGCACTAGGTAGGAGCTGGCAGAGCTGCGTGTTTAATGGAGGCCTGTCAAATTCCAAATCATACCCCTTTCTACTGCATCACACAACATTTCTGATCAGCGGTGCCATTGTGAGACTGGTGGTTATTCAGGGTGGATGAGAGGGGAGGACATTGCAAGCCAGGGAGTATTTCAGAGGCTTTCACAAACAGCCATTCTAGAGGAACCTGAATTGGCCATGTCATGAAAGTGATCAGAGAAGAGTTGAATGCAAGACTGGGGAGTCAGGAGTGTCAGAATCTGGTAATATACAATGGGAAGGAAGAGAAGGAAACTGACAAGATGTCCCTAAAAAAGAAAGTTGGGGCAGAATTCCCAGGTGGGGAACTGTCTCCCTCCCGTGATCCTGAGGAATCTCTGGGCACTACAGGGAAGAGATTTTGCAGATGAATGTGGGAGCTGCATTATTAGATAACTTAATGCTCTTTTGCTGGCTCTCCCAAGTGCACTGTTGGAGTCTCCGCCTAAAGTGCATCCTCAATGAAGCAAAAAAAAGAGATAGGTCATTCAGAACTTAGAGTATACTCTTCAGGGATGGAAACTCTCCAGAGTCGGGGCTCCATCTGGACACTGACTCCAAGAGCCCCTTAAGTTCCCATCATCGATTGGGGATGTGTGATGTCTATTGCAAAATGACCGATCCTTACAAATCTTGAATTCTCAGTCTTGGTAACAACCAAGGTTGACCTAGAATCATAAACTTCAAAGACCTGTCCAATGAGTGTGATAAGGATAATATTCCCCAGGGAATAGTCCAGGTCAGGTAGATGATTATTACCCCTAGATAGTACATCTATTTCAGAACATGCCTGAAGCCAGCAGTAGAGAAATAAGGTTTCTGAGGAGAGGGCCTGACAAAACTTATGTAGGCAAGACATCAAAACTCCTGCCATGTATAGAAGGTGTGAGGAAAGGAATTCAATCTCAACAGTATAATCAGTGGTTCTCAACCTTCTGGCCCTTTAAATACAGTTCCTCATGTTGTGACCCAACCATAAAAGTATTTTCGTTGCTACTTCATAACTGTAATGTTGCTACTGTTATGAATCGTAATGTAAATATCTGATATGCAGGATGGTCTTAGGCGACCCCTGTGAAAGGGTCGTTCGACCACCAAAGGGGTCGCGACCCACAGGTTGAGAACCGCTGCCCTAGAGGGTTTTGACACTGAGTCCAGCGTGACTGTTTTTTTTTTTTTTCATTTTATTTTCAAAATCATTTTTAATGTTTCAATTAGTTGATATGCAATATTATGTTAGTTTCAGGTGTACACTCTAGTGATTATATAACATATTGCTTACTAAGTGATGAGGTGGCTGTTTTTAGATGTGTCAGTTCTACGGGAAAGATTAAATAGGTAGTGATTGGGAAGAGCCAACTTCCAGGAAGTTTAACTGATGTATGTAATGTACCTGTCATTACTGTGCAACAGGAAACTTATTCAATACATACTTTGCACCTATGGCTGGAGTTCATGGCAGGCAATCTGGACTAGACAAAATTGTAGAGTTATACTGTTCATGTACAGTGCTCCGTACATCCCTGTCGTGAACTTCTGGGGGGAAAGAATGTTTTGGGCATTTAAGTTTCCCTTCAATATCGCATCTGTAATCCAGCCTTGTTGGTCAAGAAATTTTACACTCCATGGAGGGCAAGCGTGATTCCACCCCCCTTTTGTTTTGTCCTTTGATTGCATGCTTGTTGAGGTTCACAGATGCCTAGGAATCCCCAATATACTAAAAGAGTTGAGTCTTAGGGATGTTATTCTGTAGTAGTTAATACTTAGAACAATGTTGATACAAAATGCAAATGCTATCAGTCTTGACAATGTAAATACAAACTACAGAATTTATGAGTGGACTTTGGGGTGGGGAAGAAAAAGTAAAAGGAAGGCCAAGGTTGCCAATCCATTTATCTTAAGAGTTGCTTAAGAGCTAGTATCAATATTTGATGAATAAAAAAATAAAGGATGAAATGCAGTGTTTAAATGTAAGGTCAGTCAACAATTAAAGAAAAACATAATGACATAAGTGTATTTGGGGGAAGGGGAATTGGGGTGGTGTGAATTGACACTTAACTGTCTGTAGATGGTTAACTTAGAATTAAATGTGCAATATTAAAAGAATCAAAGACACTGAAGCACAGTAATAAAATGCAGTAGTCCCCACCCATGCTCACCTCTCTCCCAGGTTCCCTCTCAACCCTGAGAAACTATATGCATATTGGGGTTTTTTATGGTAATCTAGAATTATAATTAAAATGAGTTTAAAAAATTAAAAATTGAAAAATTGGAACAAAGGTTCAATATTAAGGGAAAAGAGAGTTACTAAATCATTTTACATATGAAGCATATTATTTTACAATGTACTTTTACACCCCTTATGTCATTGGTCCTCATGGAGATTATGTGAGTTGGGCAGCCTTCACATATTTAGGTTATTTCAAAGGTAGGGAAACCAAATACAAAGAAGGTGACTAATCTGCCCAATGTCATATGGAGATGGAAGTGTAAATCACATGTCTTTTAGTCTTGTTCTTATTTCTGTATATCAATGGTTCCCAAACAGTGGCCCAGAAAGACATTTTTACTGGCCAAGAGTTTCTCTTTAGATACATTCCTGACACTCTTCCTTTGACCTAGAGATCCCTGAGTTGAGCTTTCAGGACAAGTAGATAAGGAAAGAACTTTAGTCCCCTTCTTGAAGCTCTTGTGACCTGCCTCTACTTTTAACTTCCAGGGTCTTGAAAATATATAAGATGATGAGATAAAGTTTGACCTTCACTTTTCCAAGTATCACTCTGTCATTTGGGAGACAGATTTTAGAGATGACTTTTGTAAAATATGAATGTCCCTGTGACATTCAGATGTACATTTCTAGGCTCTTATATCCTCTGGTATTTGTACTGTGATGATTGTTCTCAAAAGGACATGTCAGTTTCTGTAGATTTGTTGAGATGGTATTTCGGCTTTCTTTCATGTTTTTGGAATTGAACTCTGATTGACAATTTTTTCTTTGAAGTTAAGCATAGATTCAGAATGCACTGTTTCCTGTCCACTTAAATCCCACACCAAATCCTTTTTACATTCCTTATTGTCTATTTCAATGAAATCACATTGGTTTTCTCCAACAAAGTCCTAGGTTAGAATTTTGATGGAGAAATTTTGCCTGCACTTTTTCTCAAAAACTCTCTATCTTCATCGATAGTGGGCTGTTTACATATTAAAACAATATATTATCCCCAAACAGCTGATGCATAAACTTTATTTCTTTTTTAATAAGTTTATAGGTATAGAATTTAATGAAATTTTCATGTATGTATAGCATTTTCAGAATGATAATTGATAGAAAGTAGCAAAGTAAGGAGGGAAAAGGCTATGTGGTTAAATGGGTGTGGTTTACATATCACTCTGTTGGTTATTATCTTGGTAATGTTAAGCAAATTATTTACACAATCCAGATCTCAGGTCCTGGAAATGTAAAATAGAAATAATGTTTTCTATTTTAGAGTTTTGTTGTGAGGCTTGAAAAAGAGAAAAGAACTACTTAGTATAGAGTCTAGCATACAAGTTGCACTCAATAAATGGTAGCTGCTATTTTTGTAAGACTTTTTCACTTCAAGACCTCCAGTGGATGTCTGAAACCATGGTTAATAATGAACCCTATATATAACATGTATTTTTCTCTACACATACATACATACATACATACATACATATAATAAAGTTTAATTTATAAATTAGGCACACTAAAATAATAATAAAATAGAATCTATAATAATAAAAGCATAATATGCTAATTAGACCGGACAGCTGAACGACCTTCTAGATGTCATTTTGGACGTCCTTCTGGATGAAGCCATGGTGGCAGGGGCTGAGGCAGAGGCAGTTAGGAGCAATCAGGCAGGCAGGTGAGCAGTTAGGGGCAATCGGGCAGGCAGGCAGAGGGGTTAGGGATGATCAGGCAGGCAGGCAGGCAGAGGCAGTTAGGGGCGCTCAGGCAGGCAGGCAGAGGCAGTTAGGGGTGATCAGGCAGGCAGGCGAGTGGTTAGGGTTCTCTTATCAGCCATAACTAAGGTTTTTCTAGATACAGTGCCAGTATAGAGCTGTTTCATTGGCATTTGCAAATTTGTTAAGGATTAAGGATTTCATCAGATGTAATCTTAGCAAATTTATACATGTAATTCTAAGCTGCTTCGTGATCAACAGAAGCTTTTTCACCACAGATTATCAAATATTTTTATACCATGACATTTGCTAATTTTCTGCATCCAACTTTCTGAATATTCATACTCACCTTCAACGTTTACTTCTTCATGGAATAGCCTGGCTCGTTTTAGGATTAGCAAGCAAGTCAGTGGCAAACATCCACTTTATTGTTCTCCAACCTAGGGAAGACAGATAGAGAAATAGCATTTCTTAATGGACTGCTTTTGTGTGCATATTATTTCAAAATATTTTAAATTATATATAAGTCCACTATATATATGTGTGTGTACATACACACACACATAAATACAAGATATACAAGATATACATATATATCTTGCCCCACCTTGTGTGTCTGTGTGTGTGTGTGTGTGTGTGTGTGTGTGTGTGTGTCTTGGCCCACCCTATATGTGCTTATTTTTCTTTTTCAATTACAGTTTACTTTCAATATTATTTTGTATTGGTTTCAGGCATACAGCATCGTAGCTAGAGAAATCATATACTTTACAAAGTGTTCCCCCTGATATCTCCAGTACCCAGCTGGCACCATACATAGTTACTATAATATTTTTCACTACAATCCCTAGGCTGTACTTTGTATCCCTGTGACTGTTTTGTAACTACCAATTTGTACTTCTTAGTCCCTTCACCCCTTTCATCCAGTTCTCCAATCCCCGTCTCCTCTAGCAACCACCAGCTATGTATTTTAAGTCTAAAAAAACAAAAAAGAACTGTACAGAAATATTATACTCTAGTTAGTAGATTTTTAACATGAATATGAATTGACTTAAATATTATTTAAAAAATAAGTATTGACTTTGTATTCTAAGACTAAACACAAAAGGAACTATACACAAATATTGTGCTTCTAGTTACTAGGTTCATTTTTCACAGGGGCATATTTGGCAATTTTGAAACTACTTATGTGTGCTTTGGGATTGAGCAAAGAAGTGAATATACCATAGACAAAGAGAGCCAGGTTGGTTACTGCTGGAGAAAGGAGTTATAAACAAGGAAAGAGGGAAAACTCTCATGAATCCTGTGGAGTTCCACTGGAATTGGATGTATCAGTATACACTCATGGTTTTTAAATACATATATGCAAATTGGTATAGAAATAGGTATAACTCTGCCCACTGAGAGGATTCTAAGCAATGGCATCCTAATAACCAATGAGAAGCTCTTGATTTCCAAATGTCATTCTCCAAGGCTTAGAGAAATGGTTGATACAAGGGGCTGCAGCAGGGAAAGTACAAGATGAACTACTTTGGTCACTGGGATGAGGCTAAGGGACTTGCCAGGTTTTGTTCCCCATTATGTGCCCAGTCATTAGCAGAGTACCTGCCTCTAGTAGACTCAATAAATATTTGTGGCTGAAATCACTGGATTTAAAGCCATGCTCAACACAAGATTTGATTGATGCCCCTGTGACTGTTAATATAATTAAGTCTTTCTTCTTCTTCTGAATCATGAGCAATATACAAATACTAATTTGGCCTCTTCCTGGACCCATATTTCTAGCTTACAAATGTACCTTTGTCCCTTTCCTTCTGTTTTCCTCTAGAAAACAAGAGTCCTGACACTGAGGAGCATTGTGCTGTGAATCAGCAAGTTGACAGTCATTAACATGGAACTTAGGCATTTTCCCATTTCATTAAGTGTTGGACAATGTGTGTCGTTTACAAGGCTATCAAAGTAAGTGGCAGGAGAGCTGCCAATGTGTTTTTCTGAAGTGATTTTTGACAATCTATTTCCGTCAGCCTCATGTGGTTCTGCACCTATTAACACATCCCTTTGAGATTCTGTTTCATTCCAAACTCCATCCATTCAAAACCACGTGAGTCAAATTCAACACTAAGACATGTCATCAAAATATTCTAATTAATTTCAACTAATTTCATTTCAGTAGGACAATTTCAAACACTGAAATTTATGTCATTCTTGCAAGAACATACATGAACTGATTTTGCACCTGTCCGATCCTTTGCTTTTTACTTCTCTTGGGAAGTATCTCTCAACATGTTCACTACCACTTCTCTATAACTTCTACAATGTCTTCTCCATTCCTAATCATTTGAGAGGGTCAATGTGTTGCTATGAGCATCTTACTCACCTCCCCATTAGTAGCCAGGGTCTCTGCTTTCAAATATTAAAACAGAGAAGCCAGGGTGTTCTCAGAGAACTTTATGGACCACATGAGAGCAGATAAGAGTAGACATTGTGGCTCCTAAAGTCTAACCCAGTGCAGCTTACATGGCATTTTTCCCAATTAACATCTTCTTCCATTTCCTCCCACTTTAACCAAATCTTCTGCCATTGTAATAATCTGTATTCCATGATGAAAAGCTTGACCCAATAATTAACATTTTACAGGCTCGGTGTGTGAAGGAATTCTTACTTTTATTTGTTTGTTTGTTAATCCTCACCTGAAGACATTTTTCCATTGATTTTTAGAGAGAGTGGAAGGAATGGGGAGAGACAGAGAGAGAAACATCGATGTGGGAGAAACACATCGATTGAGCCTGCAACTGAGGTACATGTCCTTGACCGGAATCAAACCTGCAATCCTTCAGTCTGCAGGCCAACGAACGCTCTATCCACTGAGCCAAACCAGCTATGGTGGAATTTCCACATTTTGATTCTTCTATGTAGAAGAAGAGGCCATACACTTACATTTCCTGCCTTCCCAAAAGCAAAACTCAAACTAACCTAGGCTCCACAAGACAGATGCATCTGGATGACAATGTGGTTTGAAGGAGAGGGAGGGAAGAAAGCATCACACCAAATTCACCACAAGTGACATGCAGTGTTCTAAGGGGTCAGTGGAGGACATCCTGGAGATGTTGCCTCATGTCCAGCATCAAAACCAAAAAACTGGTTTCCATGGCTACCAGGGTCTCAAGGGGGACAGCCCGGGAGGGCCATTAGGATACTTTCTGTCTATATGGCCTCCAATCATTATTTTCTGACCTTCCAGAGATTATTCTACAGTGCTTTGACAGACGTATAAAGAAAGGGTTTTAGGAAATGCAAGAGTGAAAGCAATGAGGTACCAGCTAGGAAGCTCCTGTATTGGCGTAATCCAGGCAAGAGATTAACCTGGGCTAAGGTGGTAGCATAAAGCTCATCAACGGGCCTATGCTTGGCCACTCGTAGTAATGCTGACTACTAAGAAGATGGAAACAAAGGGCCCACTCCATTCTTGGAAAGCCTAAATAGTTGGAAAATTCTTCTTTAAGCAATTTGACAAGGCCTATCAAGATTGTAGAAAATATCCACATTCCTTGGTTAAGAAATCCTACTCTAAATAATTTATCTTAAAGCAGTGGTTCTCAACCTTCTGGCCCTTTAAATACAGTTCCTCATGTTGTGACCCAACCATAAAATTATTTTAGTTGCTACTTCATAACTGTAATGTTGCTATTGTTATGAATCGCAATGTAAATATCTGATATGCAGGATGGTCTTAGGCGACCCCTGTGAAAGGGTCGTTCAACCACCAAAGAGGTCGCGACCCACAGGTTGAGAACTGCTGTCTTAAAGAAACATTTTAACCAAAAAAAGAAAAAAAGTAAATGTGTGGAGCTATTTGTTGTGGCATTAATTTTGAGGGTAAATAAAACCTTAAATCTGGTCGTAGAGATGATTTTTAAAAATATGGTACTGTAACTCAGTGGATTTGTATGCAGCCACTAAAAAATTAAAGTATGAAGAAACAATACATCATAGAAAATGTTTGTGTAGGATATAAAGCAAATAAAGATCACCGTAAAAGGTAGGTCAGCTTGTACCTGCTTTCTTAAAGTAGGTCAGAATGTGAGCAAGGTTTGGAAAGGAACATGGGGAAGTAATTACTGTATTAAAAGGGTTGAGGGTGTTGTTATTTTTTTTTTAATTTTCCATGAATTTTACAGGCTCCTGGTTTCAATTTTGGCTTCTGAGAGATTTCATGTTCCCTCGAGAGTGGTGCCAGACCAAGGAAATCAAATTGCTCTCTGGTAAGTAAAACATAAACTTCCCCAATAAATTTCACCATAACCCTAAATGAATCAGAGGAAATTGCTCTTCTTGGGCATCATAAGTCTTTCTGCAGAGCCCAGGGCCAAGGATGAGAAGGCACAAATATAAATCTGGAGACAAATCTTGAGGCCCACGTGTCATTTTAATGTATTGGAGCAAAGAATATACTCTTCCAGCACTTGTTTCTCTTCCCTTTTGTAATTCCTGCTTCTTAGTGGAGCAAAAAAAAAACAAAAAAAAGCAGCTCACTAGATAACCCCTCGCATTCTTCACGGGTGCATGAATAGCTCTAACATGGCATAAGTAGAATCTCAAAGAGAAGTCAGTGAGGTCCGTTGAATGTCTTGCCCCATGAAAATCTAAGCGTGAGATTTCCTGAGAACAACCAGCACCCCTACTGTAAAAATGATAGAAAACAGACAGAAGCCTATAACCCTGAGGTAAGAGCGCACGACACAGGCTGTTTTCAAACAGAATTGGGATGTTCCTAAAATAAAATCAAGAAGGGACGTGGCGAGACTTACTGCTATCACGACGGTTTTCCCAAACCCATTGCCTATTATACTGAAGTTCAGGATTCAGAAAATGACTGGAAAGAATGCCTGTGGTTTTGAATTTCAGGCAGAGATGGTTGAGCACAATTACAAAAGTAGTTGGCATGCCCTGCGATGAAAATAACTGCTTTTTTTCTAACAATGGGGATAGGGGTGCAGGAACTGATGAAGGGAGCATCCTGAATACCTTTGTCACCACAAAGGAGCAGGTGACAGGAAGCAGTTTGGAGGGGGCTCTTGAGTTGGGAGCCACTCTCTAGGTAGTTTTCTGTTTGCCTGGTTTCAGTGTAAAAGCATCCACTGTACATACAACCTAGTGTCATAGAACCGGGGTAAGCCCTGTTTTCCTGGATAAATGCTATGGTCCCTCCTCACATGTAGAGGAGACTAGTCTACAAAAGTTTTAAAAAACAACAACTTAATAACACCATTGTCTGACAAGCACATGCGTGGTGGGAGTGTTAAGTTCATACATGCTTTGTGAAGAGCTGCTTGGAAATATTTATTTAATATAAAAATGTACGCTCAGCAATTCCACTCTGAAATGTATCCTGCAGGTATTCTTGCTCTTGAAAAAATGATATCCATATACTGCAGAATTATTTGTAGTAGCAAAAGTTAGGCAGCAACCTAAATTTCCACCCATAGAGAATTTGTTAAATAAATTATGGTGCAGCTAATAGCAATGAAATAATATACAGCCAACAAACAAATGAGAAGGTACTCCATGTACAAATATGGAATAAATCTTCAAGATATATTGTTATGTAATAAAAGCAATATATAATGTATATACGGTAAGACAGTAGGAATCCATCTATGTGTGTTTGTGTGTGTGAATATGCATTTGAAAACTCAGAGACTATCCCAGGAGGCATACACAAGAAACTAGCAACAGAATTTATCTCTGGAAAGGGGACGGGAAATGGGTGTCTGGGGAACAGAAATAGGAAAAAGGAGCTTTCTGTCCCATCCCACCCCCTGCCCCCATTCTGCTAAATTTTGCATTATTTGGTCCAAGAAATTGATGTCTTAAACTATTGCCTCAGGAAATTGGGACTAGACTAGGGACAGGGGAATGGGAGGTTTCTTTTTTTTTTATTGTAAGCTTACTTCTATATCATTTGACTTAATGTGTGTTATTTTTATCTTGGTTTAAAAATTAACCATAAAAATTTTAAATACTCTGTTCTATTTAAAACACTCTATCCCACTATGCAGTTGTTTGTGCCAATTTTTAAGAGTAGAAAATATGTCACTGGAGCTATAATAGTGACAAAATATTCAGGATATTATGGGAACAAAAAGAGAGATCAATTAATTCTGCAGTTGGGTGGATGGTTACCAGGAGACGCAGGGATGGAAGGCTCAGGTTAGATGGGCCCATAAAGAATGTTAAATTCACCAGACAGATACCTGCACAAAAGCTTTGTAGGCATGGGCAAAAGCATGGAGATGCACAGAGCATGTCATTTGGGGGAGCCACAAGCGATCTGGTGGGTGTGAGGGTAGGAATGAAATGAAAGGAATGGCTACACATCAGCTGGAAAGGGGAAAGGGAGTTGGAGGGAATATCACCAAGGGCCTTGAATGCCATACTAAGGAATATTGACCTTGTTTAATACATCAGTGGATCCTAAACCTAAGTGGTTATCAGAATTACCTGGGGGATCTTTGTAAAAATACCAATTCCATGCCCTTCCGGCATACCAATTATATCTGACTTCCTGATGGATAGAGCTGGGAATCTGTAATTTAAAACTAAAATCCTCCTGCCTCAGCCATAGACATAGGGGAATCATTAGAATTCCACTTACGAGCACCATTCTGTGTGCGAGGAGAAAGAAATGGAACCAAAGGTCCCACTAGAAGGTGATTAAGAATTAATCATATGTACAGTCTCACTTCTTGTACCTGTCGGGCTGAAAATGAAGAGCTCTGTCCAGGTTCTTAAAATTCTGAACTCATTCTCGCCTGGGCTGTGCTGAAGATGGGACAGGAATGGAATTGGGGAGAAAGTAAGAGAAGAGGAAGAGCTGCTGTTTAATCTGCTACCTTTCCCCCTGCTCCTCCCTCCAAGCATCCTCATTATGTTCGTGCTGTGAATACCTGGTCAGGAAGAACATGAAAGATGCCAGGACAATCAAGCACATGGACTAAGGTTTTCCTTAGAGGCAAGGACTCTTTTCCTGTCTTTTGTTAAAACAGCAATAACCATAACCCATAACCAGTCCATGCCCTGGGCAGCAAATTTGATGTGACCTTTAGGACAACATATTCAGCTGCTGTCATGAGGTCCCAGGCTGATGTTAATGACACAAATGGTGCTCGCCAGAAACTGGTGCTCATGGATTCCTCCAGAATCCTCCTCCCACTAGAAGTTTTGCTTCGCTGATTTAACACATACCTGTTGAACACAGAGATATGAAGATGCATTAGACACGGGTCCTGGCCTCAAGGATGTCACCCTTCCCTACTAATGAATAGATCTGTGATTTCTTCATCCTGCCCAGTATTATGTCAGAAGAGTCACCAAAGTGGTAACAACCCAAAAGGCAGGTCTTCAGTAGAACAATCCTGGCTAATTTCATTTAAACAGAGAAAATTACATTTGAAAAGAACCTTCAGTATCATTTTGTCCAAACACCTCAATCTATAGATGACACAACAAAGATGCAGAACAGTAAATACATGATTTGTTCAAAGTTACACAGGAGGCAGAGGGCAAAACTCAAGCTGAATTCAGAAGCCCTGACTTACACTCTGACGCTTGTAGGCTGGGTAAGTGCAATGTCAATCCCAATGCCTTCACTAATCTGCCTGAATAGAATATGAGTGGGGCTAGGCATTAGATTCACTATATCTCTTGAGGGAGGTGAGGCAATGTGAGAACTTTAAAGTTACTGGGATAGGATATACTGACACACAGGAGGGAGATTATGACTTCACATGCCTGATTTCTACAACAGTTATTGAGTGTCAATGATGAATGATAAATAATACAGGTGAAGTCCCAGACTTTTTACTTGAATGTTGCCAATTATCAATAGTGAATGTGGTTAAATGTGCTTATTCTCATCTGTGCTAGCTCCAAACCTATAGTCTACCCATATTCCTTTATCCCATTCTCTCTCCACTACATTGTACTGAGACCTTAGAATCATTCCCCCACGCAACTCTAGACAATGACTGTCAATCCATCTAAGATGACATATGAGTGCAAGGATTTTGCTCATTTGCCTTCCTACATCAAAACCTAAAATAGAATGGCTTAAAGGATAGAATAGAAAGGAAAAGCAAGAGGAGTGTTCTACTGGGTAACACAAAAATGACTGGAGGTAAGACTACCCAGAATCAATTCAATATGATTCACTAAATGTTTACTGGGTGACAGCACTACATGGGATAAGGGGTATATTGACATGATTCAACATAGCACCCATCTTCAAATGTTGACACACCAGAGTAGGAAAGATTTCTATAAACAGAAAATTTTTAAACAGTATAGTAGTTATTGTAACTGAATAAGCTTCAGGCCTTTGGATAGGGATCATGACTATATTTTTCACTGTTGTTTACACAGCACCCAACATCATACCTGGCATCGACTAAGAACTCAGTGATATCTGTAAAATGGTTGAGGCAGAGATCAGAATACTTATTTTTCTGAAATAAATGGGCAAAATCCTTAAGGAAAAAAATCAGCTTTCCCTGAATCTTGCAAAATCAATAAAAGTTTTCCAGATGAAGAGGCATGCATAAAAAGAACTCTTATTTATAACTTTCCTCCAATATTATGATGAAAAACAAAATCAGCCATTCGTCCTTCCTTTGTTCATAGATAAGATAACAATCTTCCATGTCCCAAATGATTTAGGAGTGCTGAGGGCATATATACCCATAATAAAGTGAAAGGTATAACTATGTTTTCATCAAAGCTCTTGTAATCCATCTTTATTTGTGGTAGATACCCTAGAAACGTCCCCAGATCAACAGTGCTCCAAGATTTCACCTGGGTACATGCTCACACAGTGATCTTTTTATCTGGCTTCTTTGTGGAGTACTAATTAAAATCAATTAAGGTGACATGTCCTTCACTGGCTGGGTTTTCCCAGTGCATAACAAAGAGACAGAAGAAAAGACTTGAAGGGTAATAACGTGCTACTTGTTTTTACTCCAGAAATCGCAGATGTCTGTTTCTAATGGATGAACAACTGAAATTTCAAAGCACTTATTTCAAGCATCACTAAGTGCCTTCCATCAAGCTGCAGCGTTGGAGATCTGATTAGCATGATCTCTTCTATAGTTGTGCTTGAGAGAAATCATTCCTGGTGGTTTTTATGAGGAATGTCTTCACTCTTCCTTATCTTTGAACTTTGATAAGCCTTTGATAGCCCTGCCCCCATCTTTTGCACTAAATGACAGACTCTTTTGTGTGGTGTATTAAGTTTGTGTGCTAACTTGTGTGTCTACAGCGAGACTGTAGGTCCAAGGCAACGATATCAGGCCTCCTGTTTCCTTTATGTCACACATGAAAGGAAGGAAAGAGGACAAAGAGAATAAAGGAGAGGAGAAAGGAAAGGAGGAAAACAAGGAGAAAGAGTAAGAAGGAAAGAAGACTGAGGCATGCACTGTTGTAGGTGGCAGGAAGGGCACCATGTGTCTGACTGGTGGAGGGAGTGGGGGGGGCGGGGGGCAGACCAAACCTGGATTCAGCAACCTCAGTACTTGGGTTCTGGCTAGGAAAGAATTCAGAGCAAGATGCAAACTGTGAGAGAACATTTATTGGGTAGATTACAGAGGTAGAAGCAGTAATTCCTAGGAGAAATGGGCTTAGCAAACAAGGAGGTAAAGGAAGGGCCCTTGGAGCTTGGGGGTGGGGAAGCTAATGGTACTGTGCCTGGGGTGGGGGAGGGGGAAGGGAAAGGGGAAGGAATGGGGGTGCTCCCTGGAGGGAGAGGGGGAAAGGGGAGAGTGCACTGGGTCCTCCCATCCTAAGGAATTTTAAAGGGCAGAGATTCCAGGGGAAAGGTTCCCCGGGAAAGATCTTAATAGAATATTTCAGCAGTTTTTCAGGTGTGTCCCTTCAGGGTTCTGGGTCTCCACTGATTGATCAACAGGCAAGGGGTCAACGAAGCTGGTCCTAAAGTCACGCTCTCGCTGGTTTGTTGCTTATCTGGACCTGGAGCTGAACTGCAACTGAGGCCTAAATGTTATCACTCAGGAGGAAAGGTCGGGGGGTCCGAGCATCCTGTGGGCTTCTTCGGAAGGAAGCTGCCCTGTGAAAGCCCCTTCTCAGGGGACAGCAATGGGCCGCCACATTTATCACTTCAGACTCTGACTCTCCCCCATCCCTGCGGCCCGAGGGACTGAGTGGGGTTTCAGCATCTGAGGCAGGGCTATATCCTGTGTGAAAAGATTAAGCCATTCAGATTATTTTCATTATTTGCCCTCAAAAATAATTGAGAGAGTTAGTTAAGTGTGAGACATAAAAAATAAAATTAAAAAATGAAGAAATTCCCTGTCAAGCCACAGAGTAGAATGTATTTACAATACATGTCACCCAAAAGGACTTACGTATGGAATACACACACACACACACACACACACACAGGCTGGGATAAAAGTAGTTTATAGTTGTTTGTATGGAAAATAATACAATAATTCATACATAATAATACAAGAATAAACCCTGTGTTTCACATGCTCACAACTGTAAAACTCTTTTGCCAAATCCTGTATAGGAGAAAAAATCAGACAACATGATAGTCAAAAGATTTGCGTAGCTACTTCCCAGAAGAATATATTCAACACAGAGTAGCCATAGACTGTATTGTCCAAACTGGGACTACTTTTGAGGGTGAAAGGGGGCCCTACCCAGAATTATCCCAGAACCACAGGAGTGAGCCAGGCTGACCTAACCTGAGACCTACCTTCGTATGGTAATGGCTTTTGTCATAAAAGCAAAAATCCTCTTCGGATTTCTTTTGATAAGCGAAAACCAGTACTAAATGTAGGTCTTTTATAAAAGCCAGTGGCACAACTTTCAGAAAGTGGGGGACACCTGCATTGACTTCCCTATTGATGTTTCAGAAGGAGGATCAAAACTGGCATGAGTTTCTTTTTCCTTCTTCACAATTTCATGTGTAGAAAATTTGTTCTTACTCTAGATCTTAGCCACCTCAGCATATTGTTCTTCTTTCTTTATAAGTCAAGATCTTTCAAAGAAAGTCAGTTACCTACAAGGGAGTACCCATAGACTGTCAGCTGATTTCTCAACATAAACTTTGCAGGCCAGAAGGGAGTGGCAAGAAATATTCAAAGTGATGAATGCAAGAACTACATCAAGATTACTTTATCAGCAA
>NW_005871075.1:3076495-3109531 GCF_000147115.1 Myotis lucifugus
TCATTTTAAGGAAGCACTTTGTGGCTTCTCTTGGGCATACCTGAATGGCCAGCATCACTATTCTTGTACTTTGGGTCCATCATTAAGTAAAATCGGGGTGACTTGAACACAAGCACTGTGACACTGTGACAGCTGCTCTGATAACAAGGAC
Organism: Myotis lucifugus; assembly: GCF_000147115.1. Classification (NCBI taxonomy): domain Eukaryota; kingdom Metazoa; phylum Chordata; class Mammalia; order Chiroptera; family Vespertilionidae; genus Myotis; species Myotis lucifugus. The sequence continues at coordinate 3,076,647 of NW_005871075.1, forward strand.
AGCAGTGAGCGTCTACAGTGTGGCAAAGGGATGATTCCCATTCCAGGCAGGACGGAGTGGGACTCACAAGATTTCATCATGATACTCAGAGCAGTGTTCAATTTAAAACTGATAAATGGCTTATTTCTGTAATTTTCATTTAATGTTTTTGGATCTTGCTTAATGACGGAAAGCAAAACCACGGATAAGGAGGACTATTAGAGTCAGTTATTTCTCCAGTAGGAGTGAAAAAGCTTACATAGAAAGAACTATCAGGCTGAGCCCTGAAGAATGTCCTCCAGTTTACTGAGAGACAATGAAGGACATTCCAGGTGAAGAGAGCACATGGGGGAAATTGGGGGCATGTAAGTGAGTGCATAATTTGTTCACTCTTCTCTTTCCCAACCCAGCCAATTAAAAGTGGGAAAAATGTGGGTGACCCACAGACCACACAGTAAATACCTTACTGGTCTCCAGAATCAGCGGATCAATTCTGTCCACACGAAGTGAAAAGGAATGGAGAATTATCCAGATGTACATGCCACGAGATAAACAAAAGGAGCTGAGGATTAAGTATCCCAGCTTACTGATCTTCCCAGATGGACTTCAGATTGAGTTTCATAGCGCCCTAGGGTATGTCCCAGAGGGACCGCCACCCGGGGTGAGAGCAGGGAGGAAAGCAATGTCCCAGGGGCTCCAACCCTGATGTAACCAGAACTGCTCCTCTTTTATCTGTTTCCTGAATTAGCGTTTTCTGTTTAAGATTTTACTCAGAAAGTCATTTTCCACGTGACAGGGCAGTTATTCTACTTTTTAACAAATAAAGTTTTTAAACGACTGACCTATAAAGTGCAAATTCACAGAATAATCATACAGCCATTTATTGCACTCTGAGGAGACACAATTTAATCGCTATTAAGTAAAAAGAAAAATCGATTGATTTTTATTCCTTTGAAATTATAATCTACCTGACATTCTAGTCTATAGTGAAGTAACACCTACTTGTGATTTTTAAGAGAAGGAAGATGTCTATCACATGGTCTCAGAGATGAGGGAGCTTGTCCAAGCGCTAATCTTGCTTACCTCTCCTCACTCTCACATCCTGTACTGAGGGGTGGAGGGGGGCTTGTACTTTGCTCTGGGAACCATGAGCCCCTTCAAACCTGTCTCTGGGTTGCCATGCTGTTTTGGTGCCTGGGTGTGAGGAATAAAACATGATCTCATACTCCGCTCTCAGATTTCCCCATTTAGTCTCACTTCGTGACTTTATTTGCATGTATTTACATTCTTTATTTCATTTATAAAATAAGTCGAGAGATTTTATAGGCCCACTTAATGTGCTAGCATGCAGGATGCCCAGCCATTTCTAGGTAGTTTATATATTCAAGTGATTCATTTCCTCTGTTCTGTCCTTCAACTCTCCTAGGGTCACAATTCTTCTTCCAGCAAATGGAATTTTATAGTTTTTAGCAAAGCAATTTCATAAGTTCCTGAAGCAATAGATGTATGTGTGTATATGTAATTAAAATTGACCAGATACATATATATGTGTTTGTATACAAATATGATTTTACACATTACATATTCTATATTAGATATATGTATAATTTAACTATATCACCTGTAAATAAAAGACAGCAATCGTCAAGACCCTCCGCCCCCGCCCCTTACTTACTAGTTGTAAGACCTTAGGTTCCTGGACTGTAAAGTAGGAGTAGGTGTTATATAAATCATATTGACAGAGTTTGTATAAAGATGCATCATATTTGTATGATAGGATAGCATGCTATAATTGATCTTCATTTCCTGCCATTGTTCTTCCATGGCTTTGACCATGAACTGAGAAAATTAATTTTAATTAACTGTCGTTGGAACTGTTATATCCAGGTGAGCACTGTTTTTCCACGTGACTACCCTGGGAACCAGAAATTTATTTCAGTTGTCTTTGTTTGTGCAAAAAAAAGTTATTGGCTACCATTGTCTGGTATAGAATGAGTGAAAAATAGCATATGGTATATTCCTAAAGTACCTGGAGAGGAATGTAGTATAGGACAAAGGCATCAGTTCTCCAGCCATAATTGCCAGAGTCTGAATCCTGGTTTGGCCATTTGCTAGCTGTGTGACCTTGGGCAAGTTATTTCACCTCTCTGAAATAACTCTCTGAAATAACTCTCACCTCTTTTGCTGTCAAATTAAGGTAATAATAGAAACTATTATTGTGAGAGTTTATGAGTTTAAACCACTGGGCCTGGCACATAATACACATTACACAAATAATAGCTCTTAGTTTTATCCCCTTGAGAAGATGATATTGAGACATGTACTAAACACGAGGGAGAGACTTCAAAATAGTAAAAGAATGGATAAATGAGTGGCCTGTATTCCACTCCAGACACTATTCTATCCTTACATTCAGTTTTTACCAGTGGGCAAGCTAACCATCTGTTTTTCTCTCTCTGCTCATTTCAGCTCATCCAACACAGTGGCCATGAACATGACCCCACAAAAAAGCAGTCAACATAAAGGTACTTTTTAAGTGATAATTTAAGTGTATGAAAACAGCCAGTTTTCAAACATCGCTGATAGGCATATAAACTGATGGAGGAAGTGCTCTTCTCTGAACGTATCCCATAAAATAGTCATAAATATATACCGGAATTTACATAAAGGACACTCACCTTCTCTAAGGGGAATAGGACTTGGGTTCTGCTGAAGCTTGGGGGCTACCATTTATTGAATATGTGCCAAAAAGGTAAGGGTGCTCAATGTACATTTTACCGTTGACATATCACAAAAGCTCGGCAAGGAAGGTTTAATATCTGGTTCCTTTAAGTAAACCAGAAAACACAATGGTTGACTTATTTTCCCATAGTTGTCCCCTGGTAAGTGAAAGAGCATGAACTTGAATTCAGGTCTGTGTGATACCAAAGCTGTGCTCATTCTAATGTGCCAATTACTGTTATCAGCATCCCAACCCCATGACTCTATGAGCCAATGATTCTGGGACTATCCCTCTACTATTCACAGATGTCCCTATCTGCCAATCCATCTGGAGGTCAACCCTTTTAAAAAACCCTCAAGCTGTAACTGGTTTGGCTCAGTGGATAGAGCGTCGGCCTGCGAACTGAAAGGTCCCAGGTTGGATTCCGGTCAAGGGCATGTACCTGGGTTGCGGGCACATCTCCAGTAGGGAGTGTGCAGGAGGCAGCTGATCGATGTTTCTCTCTCATCGATGTTTCTAACTCTCTATCTCTCTCCCTTTCTCTCTGTAAAAAAATCAATAAAATATATTAAAAAATAAAAAAATTTAAAAAACCCTCAAGACAAGGGCAAGTAGGTTATTGAAGCTCATTTGCCTATTTTCTCAGCTCCACTCTTTCCCTTCCTTGGAGCCACGCTTTTTGGGCTCCTCTGCCCACTAGCTTCTCAGTAGTTCTGTCTGGTGGAAAACAGTGGCAAGAAATCTGGAAGTTAGAAAAAGGGAGAGATCAGAATATTTCTGTTCCTCCTCACTTTGAGAGGTAACTCCAGTGCCTCTGTAGTCCATCATCCTCCAGGCAACCCCCTGCCCTTGACACCAGTGCCTGCTACCTAGTCCCTCCTCCAAAATTCCAGCTCCTGACAATGGAGCACTGGCTCTTGGGTCCTGGCTATTCTCTGTCCTCCCTTAGACTGATGGCAATTTCCTACAATTATGAATCTCCAAGTTGTCTCACCTTCCTGCTTCCCACTCCCCACCGACCTCTTTGACCAGACCCTGCAATTGACTACCTGGTATGGTCCTATTTTCCTGCCTGCCTGCCAACAGATACAGAATGATAGAATGATAGTTATGACGTAGGTAGTTTTCTGGAGGCTCTGACACAGATTTTCCCAGAAACTAAAGAATTGATGACAAAGAAGGAAGAGCACTGGGCTCGGTAGAAATCTAGAGACTGGTTTCAAGTTCCTGCTGGGACTTTAAGCACATCATTTGTCCCCTCTGGGTCTTGGTTTCCTCATCCAAAAAATGGACACATGGACACTTTCAAGTCTTAGAGATTAAATTTCCTGTCCTGGGTCTGTAGTTTTCCAAGGCATCACTGAACCCTTGCAAGCAGTGCCTGCACTGCCCTCATTAACCTCTGAGACCTTCTGCACCCACCTGCAAGGCAGCAGATTGGGGGGGGAGGGGAGGCCCGCTCCTGGTCTCCATGGTGCAAGTGGTCTTGCTCCTGCCATTTCCTTTCTACCCAAAGCCCAGGCCCTGTGCCCTGCACACCCACTTGCTTCCTGCCTACGCCCCTCAGGGAACAATCACATGTTTCCAAGAACATCATGGTCTCTTTGCTGTAAGTCATGAAATGACCATCCCATGTAATATAACTCACTAGCTCATTGTGAACAGTGGGGACCAGTGATTTTGCCCTGAAGATTTTCTTTTTAAATATATTTTATTGATTTTTTACAGAGATGAAGGGAGAGAGATAGAGAGTTAGAAACATCGATGAGAGAAACATCGATCAGCCGCCTCCTGCACATCTCCTACTGGGGATGTGCCCGCAACCCAGGTACATGCCCTTGACCGGAATCGAACCTGGGACCTTTCAGTCCGCAGGCCGACGCTCTATCCACTGAGCCAAACCAGTTTCGGCTGCCCTGAAGATTTTCACTCAGAATTCTACTAACTTGGTTATGGTAATTAGCAGGCATGTACCTTGCTGTTGCTCACTTGGGAGCAGACTGACTGGAAAATCATAGGCAGCTGCTCCTACCGAAGGCCGCAGGCACGCAAGCCCAGCAGACATCGTTATTAGCATGCGGAACAGTCAGCTGTTCTAAAGCCATGAAGCCCCACTTCAGTTTCTTAGAAACCTCCAGTGAGGCCCTGGCCTGACCCACTAGCTAGAAAGAGGCCCAGTCAGGGAACTGCCCTTGAGAAAGACCCAGGAGAACAGAACCTCAATCTATTTTTAAAGCCATGCTCTCCTTCAGAAACCTTTCTTTTCCTTTCTAATCCAACACTGCAAACTAAATTATGAAGTGGATAAAGCCAATGCAAATATATTACGTGGTTATTGTGGATTTTTTCATAAAACAAAGCAATGATGTGCTTTTTCACAATTGGTGATCCCCATCTCCCAGGGGGTATGCTACACTTCCCCAGGGGTAACTTCATCACCCCCACCCATGCATGGTTGGAAATCACTGGTCTGGAAGGAAAGGAATATATCTTTCAGCATAAAAGAGACGTGCCTGAGCCCCCCTAGAGCTTTCTCAATTTAGATACACAAAGGAACCATGAGGCAGTGGAGACAACTCAGGCTCAGGTGGTGGGCACACCTGGGTCCAAGTTGCAATGTGAAGAAATAGCAAACCCCCACCGAATGGGTTTGTTGTGAGGATTGAATGAGACGGGTGAACTGATACATGAGGTCAATAATACGTAGAGGATTTTTCTACCTGAAGGGGCTGTGTCAAGTATTTTACAAGCTCACCTACTGCTCACAGTGACCCCACATGAGAGGTATGCTACCCCAGTTTACAGAAGGGAAAACTGAGGCTCAAGAAATTAAGTCTCTTGCCCAGAGTTCTCAAGTTATTAAATGACCAAGAAGGGAATTAGACCAAGATCTGTCACACCCATGAACAGTGTTTTGGACCATGTGTTACATGCATGTTAGCGTCCTTCCCTCTGTCGGCCTAACTACTTATGCTGACACCCACCATGATGCCATTATTTCTATAAGAGCAGTTACATTAGTGTCACAGGCAGCCATAACAAAATACCATGGACGGGGTGCCTTCAACAACAGAAGTTTCTTTTCTCATGTTCTGGAGGCTAGAAGTCTGAGATGAAGGTTCCAGCCAGTTTTGTTTCTGGGGAGAGCTGTCTTCCTGGCTTACAGACAGACACCTTTTTGCTGTGTCTTCATGGGAAGAGAGTGCGAGCAGTGGTCCTTTTTCCTATAAAGACACTAATCCTATCAGATCATTTAACCTTAATTACTTCCTTTGAGTCCCCAGCCACACTGGGGGTTAGGACTTCAACTTATGAATTTGCAGGAGAGGCACACGCATTCAGTCCATAAAGGCAAGAATGTTGGATTAGTTCACCATTCTATCCCCTATGCTTAGTACTGTCTGACACAGAGTTGATTGACACTCAGAAAATATTGACGAAATAAGTGAATGAGTTAATAAATGAATGAACACAAAATAAACTTGAATTAATATAAGACACTGATTCTAAACCTTTTCACCAGCAGGAATTCATTTTATTAATTTCTTCCCATGGGCCTTGCGCTTTGATAAATTTCGTCTTCCAAGCTGAGACTAGTAACAAATTGGTTTTTCCCATGTTTAATTAATCAAAGACAGATAAATTGCTAACCAGTACTTCTAATCAGCATGAAATATGTAAGCACTGTAACTTAGCTTGAGGTGTTTAATTCCAGGCTAACGCGGATATAGTAACCTGTTGGCTTAGGTGTCCTTACTGCAAGCAAATGAACAATGAATTACTCCTAAGACTTCAAATTCAAAACTAACTTATGAATCTGTAGGTATCTGGGGAGCCCATTTGGGGAAACACTCCCCTAGTGTGAGCCATATTATACAACAGAGTGGCATCTTATCGAAGATTTGGGTTCCAATGTAAGCAATTAAGAAAACACATGCATTTGGTCAAAATTATCTTGGAAAATGCATTAAATAACCCAGATTCAAGGTTTTGCATATGCAGTCTTCTGTAAAAATAAGTGTCTATAAATTTGCAGTGTGTATTAATATGCAGCACATGACCAAGTATATTTGTGCTTACCGCAATTGACTATTGTGTTATATAATTATGTATAATTGAATATTCAGGATGCATGTATGATTGAATTGAAAGTTAGAAGTGCATGGGACATGACTCCATCATAATATTTTTCATATATACACAATAATGCACATAAATATTTAGATTATAAAGAATAATTAAATAAACACCAATGTACTTTCAGCCAGGTTGAAGCAATAGGACATTGCCAAGAATTTTTTATTTCTATATTGCCCTCCCTACTAGCATTCCTCCATCTACCCTACCCTAGCTAAACACTGTCCTGCATTTTGCTTTGTTTTCCAGCTTCACCACATGCTTGCATTACCAAACAATACATTGCTTAGTTTTGCTTGTATTTGAGCTTTATGTAAATGGTATCATATGGTATGTGTTCATGTGATTTACATCATATAAATATGTTTTCCCCTAACATTATGCTTCTGTGTCTGTGCACGTGGCTGTAGTTCATTCATTTTACTGCTCTATAGGAAGTAATTTTTCAACTTATGGTGTTCCTTTTCCTGAGTGTAGTTATTTTTATCTAATTTACTCATGAAATGCATCAACATGAAAAAAAACACACAGTAATTACTGCAACCAACAACCCCTCTTCTAGTGTCATTAATAAAATAAAATTTTATGTTCTACTCACATCAAAGTCGAAAGCAAGTGGGCAACCCTACAGGACTGCTCTCCTCCAAGAAGTAACTCAGGGATCTAGGCTCCTTCCATATGTGACACCAAGATCTTTAACATTGGACTTCTGGTAGCCATGGGGGAAAAGGTAGAACCAGAAAGGTCTCTCAGGGTGCAAGGGTGGCTGAGAAATGCCTCCTGTGTGCCCAGAAAAGGACCTGAAGTTGCTGAACAGTGCCATGGTCTTTAAATGCTATAAGAGGATTAGAGATCGGCTTGAGCAGACTTTAAAAGCTATCTAATCTAACTTTCCTTATTTTATCATTGAGTTAGTATTTTCTAGCACCCACTATATGCCAGGCAATGGTCAAGTGACCTCTGTAGCATCTTGGACAAGGAAGTGCCCATTCTCTGCTTGAACACGTCCCAAGTCAGGGAGCTCACTGGACCCAAGGAAGCAACTCTCACATTTGCACATCAGACAGACTGATTGCTATTCATGATGCACATATCCAGCAGGTCCAAGGAATGACATGCGCCAGGGTGTGTCTGTACTTGTGCCTAACTACAGAGGACCCAGGATGACCCAGAGCCAGATTTGTTGAAGGGGTCACCAATGCTGAAGTCATCTATGATGATGACAGGTATTCTATATTATGAACATGACACCCCACTGTGACTTTTCCTTTTCGTTCATGTTCCAACTAATTGTCATATAGTGTTTTCCAAAGTTTGGATATATTAGATGTCTCCAAATCCCAAAATAGTTGAGCCAGCTGGGTTTTGCCTTAACACAACTGTTCCCCAGTTTTTTTCTGTACCCTGCCTCACAGACACACACACACAGACATGTGCACATGCATACTGAGACCAATATATTATTTCAGCTCTTTACTTTTTAAGATTTCATAGCATTTCTGGTACCTAGCAACCTAGCACAAACACATCGTTTCTCTAACACGGATATTCCCAAGAGTTACGCTTGATAATGTCAACAACTCTGTAAAAAACAGGGATTTTCATAGGAACGCAGGCTCAGACGTTAAGGCAGGGCTCAGGTTTTCAAAAAAGCACCAGCACAAATAAATCTCACTCCCAAAAAGTAATGCTGCAAATTTTCTCCACTCAAATGTACTTTGAACTCAGTGAATTTTTATCCCTGTGACTTATCTCTTCTGTTGCCCTTGAGTTAGGTGAGTTTGACTATGAAATCAAATGACCATTTTGCTTCTGTATGTATATGTCTGCATCTCATGGAAACATTTTAGGGTAAACAGCTTAAATTCAGATGTACTAGTTCTGTTTAGGTTAGAGGTTGGCAAACTTTTTCTGTAAAGGGCTAGATAGTAAATATTTTAGGTTTTGTGGGCCGTTATGTTCTCTGTTCCAAGCACTCAACTGTGCTGTGATAGCGTGAAACCAGCCATCTCATCTGAAGCTTGACTGGGAAGGATCTATTTCCAACGGCATGTAGGCTGTTGGCCTAATTTAGTTCCTTGCAGTTGTAGGACTGAGAACATCAGTTACTTGCTGATTGTTGTCTGGGGACCACCCTCAGCTCCTAGAGGCTACTCATAGCTTCTCTCCACCCGGGTTTCCCATCATGGTGCTTGCTTCTTCAACGCCAGCAAAGGACCAGAGGCTCCAGCGAGGTGGACCCTACAGTCTTATGTAATTAATCACATCCATGTCGTCATGACTATCCCATCTCAGCCCCATGTGGTTGGTTAGAAGCAAGTCACAAGTCCTATCCACACTCAAGGGGAGGAGAATACACAAAGGCAACCCCAGAGATACGGATCTTGGAAACCTCTGAAGAGTCTGTCCAGCACTGAGGGGACAGTGGCAGATCACCATGGGGAAGAAGTAGTGATGATATGTGGTTGTGGCAAACAGTAGGAGATTTTAAAATGTCAGCCTACAGCTTGCCATAAGTTACCTACTTCTGTCATTGACCGGATAAACTGGTGAGTGAAGTGACAGATTCAAGCCAGGGGCTTGGAAGTCTTAAAGTTGTACACTTACTATTTGTGTACTTTAGATATGTTCTAATGCAATAAAATTGTTCTGGGGTTTTTCCCTTTAAGTGGGCATCATTTCTTTTTTCCCCATGACTAGTATGCTGGTTGTGTAACCAATTTTTAACACTATTAGAGGCCTGATTATTTTCCTTGTTGTTTTAAATAACAAAAGAAATGCTAATTTAATTCCTACTCAACCATACGAAACAAAAATCCCAATTTTAACATATCTTTGCCCCCTGAAGAAACTGAAAAAGTCAAGCATTCATTTTAATGCTTGATCTCTGCAATAAGCTGACAAACAAATGACATATTTTGATTGAATTTATCAAATGTTATTATTTTTTGCTACCAGCTATGTGGGGGTAATTATAGCGCTCTAATTCAGTAAACACTTTCTGATGTAAACAACTGTGGAAATTGCATTTTTGAATGCTCCAACTGTGCTCACAACATAATCAGAAGCAGTAATTTATTATTCAGACTAATAATTAGAAGTAATTAACTACTAGAAGCAATTAGAAATAGTAATTTCTTTCTTAACATATTGTAATGAGCTGCTTTTTGAATGCATGTTTGAATATTTAGCAACCAGTAATTACTTTTGGAGGAAAGAAAGAAATGAGGCTGTTTAGTTAACAATCCTGGATGCCTGGCACACGGGTATGTCTGGCCATTAATGTGGAGGTTTGACAAGTCACTGTGCAGAATCCTTCTGGAAATGAGAGTTCTATGACACACTTGGAATGACACTACCTCAGGATTCCATATTTATTCCAGCATCGAGTGCATATACATTGGGTGTCTGCTAGGTATTATGTCATCTGTGCTAGGCACTGGTGACATAAAAGTGAATGCTATAGTTACAGTCGCTCCTCAAAGGTAGTCACACTCTAGAGAAATTTTCATTCTTTATTTTTAAAAATGCAGATTCCCTTGGCCCTCCCCAGACCCACTGTCTCAAAATTTTCTGGAGGTGGGACCCAGTAAATTGCATTTGTAAAAGATATCCAGTGATCCTTTTGTCTGTAAAGTTAGAAAACTACTGAACTAGAACATTGCAAAACTGTTTATTCACCTGGTAACAGAAAATGAGAATAGCAGCTGAGTGCTGGACAAACTAACTTTTCTTAATATAATGATTTTCACAGTAAGTGTATGACTTAGAGCCCTTGGAGAAGATCTAATCAATGGAGACAAGTGTTGGGTGAGGACTGAATTTGGCTGTGGAAACATTAAGTTTCTACTGTGGAGATCACTTGGAAAAATCATTGAAATTCTGAGCCTCAGTTTCTTCCTCTAAAAATGATGAAACTAATTCCTCCCTTGCAAGGTTGTCTTAAGCATTAAAGAGAATTCAGGGTGGAACTTTGAAGAAGGTACAACTCTATGCATAGAAAAGCTATGTGCCTTTGGTTTGATGTGTGTTTTTGTGAGTTCTCATCCATGCTTCACCTCTAGCGCAGGATGCCAGCTATTTGTAAACATCAAAATCAAGTCCATGACCATGAGGTCTTCACAAGTTGAGTTCTCAATGTCCTCAGAGGCTGGTTACCTATTTAATTTTGTTGCCCCCTCTTCCCCGCCCCTCCCCACACACACACACAAAAAAAATGGCTGCAGGATATCAAGCTAATTGCTGCCAGGAAGGAACACAGGTTAGGCCCAGTAGTTCTCAACCTTCTGGCCCTTTAAATACAGTTCCTCATGTTGTGACCCAACCATAAAATTATTTTCGTTGCTACTTCATAACTGTAATGTTGCTGCTGTTATGAATCATAATGTAAATATCTGATATGCAGGATGGTCTTAAGCGACCCCTGTGAAAGGGTCATTCGACCACCAAAGGGGTCGCGACCCACTGGTTGAGAACCTCTGGGTTAGGCCATGTAGACTTTCTCTCTTCATTCCTCAGTATCCCAATTTTTTCCTGTTGGCTCCAAAGCTAAGCATCTCTCTATCCTGTCCAACCCCTCCCCCCAAAAAAAACCAAATTATTCTCTGAAAAGCAAAAGTTATCTTTATGTATTTTTAAATGATATGCTAACACATAGTTTTTATAAAGTCTTTTTTTTAAATTATCTTGCCCTAGACCATCTCATTGTTGTAATATTTACTGGACTTCTAAACACACATGAGGTTGGCTCTACTGTAAAACAAAAAAAACACCCCTTAATTAACTGAATAATTTCATCACTTCATCCTGGCTTGGACTGGCTTTCACTTCCATTTCATCTAGCCAGTGTTCCTTCTCGTCCTGAAAGTATCTGTATGTCAAATGCATTTTTGTGGCCAATCAGCAAGCATTTATCCATAACGAATCTTGCTTCTGAGAATAGTTGAGTTATTTCACCCCAAAATTCTATTTGTCCTCTTCCTCTGTCTTTTCTTGGCACTACGAATGGGTTTAATTCCACTACGAATGAGTTTAATTCCACTATGAATGAGTTTAATTCCACTACGAATGAGTTTGACTGGTTTCCTAGGAAGGCAGGTTAAACCACCCACATGTGGTTATATGGAGCAAAGTCTTGTGAACCTAAAGATGAGAGAGCAGGGGGAGCAAAAGGAAAAGGTCTTGCCTATACCAAGCACCTTCAACATGACAAGCACTAGTCTAAGCACATTAGACTTATTTCCTCATTAATTTAAACTCTGCTTTACACCCCCAGACCCCGCAGGCTTCCATCTTAATCTCTCGTAGCAGGTCCCCACCTTTGGCTGCACTTCCAGTGGAAATTCCATTTTGCTGGACAATTCATCCAAGGAATCACAGAGCAAGGGGTGTATTTTTTAAGAACACAAACTGAAGTCTCCATCACTCAAGCCCTAGCAAAGACGTATGCACTGTCACTGGCCCCCTTGAGCAGATACTATGTAAATATATGCCGGAAGATCAGTTGCATCACCTCTTTTGAATAGTTAAATTGCTGACTTTGCTAGGATGACTCTGACTCCACTCAAAGTCACCCATAGAGCTGAAGGGCCCTTATAGGTTATCTAATCTATTATCCATCTCCCCACTTTAGGCATGAGAAAATTGAGGGCAACCTGGCAAATAGGCAACCCCATAACTTTTCTACTTTCCTCTGCATCTGCAGGTACTTAAAGGGGTAGAAAAATTCCCATAATCCATCATCTAATATTTTTAGGTCTTCTATTTAACCTCCTATTAAAACCTATTTTAGTTGTTTATATTGACTTACCTGGTTGTTTCATTGATTCTGGGGACCACTCCATACCTTGTTCTGAGCAGAACTGAGATGCATCTAAAGCACAGCAGCATTCCAACAGCCAGAGAGCAAAACTGGCCTGGCCTGGCCCTTAGCTGAAACCACAGTCATTCGAGCTCAGCCTCAGGGCTTGGCCCTTCACAACACTATTTCCATTCTTCAGGGAAATTCATCGAATACTGCTATGCAGAGCTCAGGAGTCAAGAGGAAGCAAAGATTGTGGGCTTCTCTGTGTCTTTACAGTAGAGGAGTTGAGGCCTAAGCTAAGCACATCATTTCCTCATTAATTTAAATGGCAGTACGGAGCCACTGTCATAACTCTTGGGCTTGGGAGCCTATTTTCCAAAAGTTTCCTCGTTGAAGGAGAGAGGAGTCATTCACTGCCTGTTTAAGACAAGGGTAATTATGTGTTAGAGAAGAGAAATACGCTGAAGCTATTTCAAAAGCACCCGGGGGTTCCTTGGGAAGATCTAACATGATGGAAACTCACAGAAAGCCGAACACTTAAATTCAGATAGCTCTCCCAGGGCTGGAGCTGAGAAGCTGAGAATTTCAGCTACTCTTTCTGTCTCTCAGTCCACAGGTGGTCTCTCTGAACTCTGCTTCTCGCAGGCACCAGCTATCTTCTCTGGTCACGACCCAGCTCCACACCCAAGGCTCAGCTCCACATGACTCCCAGGTAAGCATTTAATATCCTAGCACTGCTGTGTCTCTTCATTCGCAGTACAATGACTTACCTTGGGTTATGTGTCTTTCTCTGGTGCAATCAGCAATGGCTGGAGATGGGTGTTGAAGTACATACGGCAGACAAGTCCAGGGCTTGGGTAGGAACTGATTAAACTAGAAGGGAAGTTGGCATGGAAACTGATTGTTACCCTTGATGCAACAGTATAAGTGGATTTTCTGAGACCCGTCATTATGGTTTCCTCCTCCCCTCTTGCCTCAACTTCTCCTTTTCCTAAAATACCCGAGGATGACAGAATCAGGAATAGCCCAAAATAAGATTTGGAATTTCTCTAAATAAACAATACATTTATGACTCGGAAAAAGAATAGAAATCTGTTTCCCCTAACACATGAGCGTGCGCACAGGTGCATGAGGGCACACATACACACACACACACACACACACACACACACACACACACTCCTCACCTATCCCAAGGACTTAGCATATACAAACACATTTGTAAACACTCAAAAAATATTCACTGAATGAAAAGTGAATGAATGAATGAACAAATAAAATGTGTATGTTTGTGTAGATGTGAGTTCCTATAGGCAGTAGTATCACAAAATCCTAAAGAAACATTTTGCCCATGTGTAATTAACTTGTCATCCTTCCATTAGTGTAAGTGAAAAGCATCATAGAATAAAGAACATGGATTCTAGAGACAGACTTTCTGAGTTGGATTAGTGTGACCTTGGACAATTTACTTAACTTCCTTGTGCCTCTGGATCTTCATTTAGAGAATGGAGATGAAAATACTAGGATTAGACAATAACAATGGATGAAATTGAAGCAGTAATAAAAAATAAAAAAAACTCCCAGCAAACAAAAACCCTGGGCTGGACAGCTTCACAAGGGAGTTTTACCAAACATTCAAAGAACTAGCACCTATCCTCCTCAAACTATTCCAAAAATCCAAAAGAAAGGAACACTTCCAAACTCTTTTTCTGAGGTCAGCATTATCTTAATTCTAAAACCAAATAAAGGCACTACAAAGAAAGAGAATTATAGACCAATATCCGTGATAAACATAGATGCTAAAATCCTCAACAAAATATTAGCAAATCGGATCTAGCAATATATTAAAAAGATCATACACCATGCTCAAGTGGGATTTATTCCAGGGATGCAAGACTGGTACAATATTTGCAAATCAATGAATGTGATACATCACATTTAAAAAATTGAAAGACAAAAATCACATGATCACATCAATAGACTCAGAAAAAGCATTCAACAAAATCCAACACTCATTTTTTATAGAAACTCTCAGCAAAGTGGAAATAGAAGAATCATATCTCAACAAAATAAAAGCCATACAAACCTACAGCCAACATCATACTCAATGGGCAGAAAATAAAACCATTTCCCCTAAGAATAGGAACAAGATACGGATTTCCGCCCTCACCATTTTTATTTAACACTAGAGACCCAGTGCATGAATTCATGCATGGGTGGGGTCTGCCCGGCCGGCCCCAATCCAATCGGGCCTAGCCAGCTGGGGGGAGGGGCCCCGGCCAGTTGTCGGGCTGGCCCCGCCCCCTGATCAAACTCCCAGTTGAACTCCAGGTTGAGGGGACAATTTGCATATTAGCCTTTTATTATATAGGATAGTACTGGAAGTCCTAGACACAGTGATTAGACAAGAAGAAATAAAATGCATCCAAATTGGAAAGAAGGAAATAAAACTCTCATTATTCCCAGATGACATATTGTACATAGAAAACCCTAAAGATTCCACCAAAAAGCAACTAGATTTAATAAATGAATTTGGCAATCTAGCAGGATACAAAATCAACACCCAAAAATTGATGGCTTTTTTATATACCAATAATGAATTCTCAGAAAGAGAAACTAAAAAAAAAAATCCCATTTATCATTGCAACAAAAAAATTAAGAGACATGGAAGCATGGTCCAAACTGATGAATCTCAGAGGGACAGGAAGAGATTAATCAAAGAATTTATATGCATACTAGAGGCCCAGTGCACAGATTCATGCACCAGTGGAGTCCCTCAGCCTGGCCTGTGGGGATCGGGCTGAAACCAGCCCAGTGCACGAATTCGTCCAGGGTGCATTCGACCTGTCCTGCCCAGTCCCGATCAGCCAGATCCCAGCAGCAAGCTAACCTACCGGTTGGAGTGTCTGCCCGGTGGTGGTCAGTGCGCATCATAGTGATTGATCGAACGGTTGAACAGTTGGACACTAAGCATATTAGACTTTTATTATATAGGATATGCATAACCCATGGACACAGACAATAGTGTGGTAGGCCTGGCAGAAGGGGTTGGGGTGGGGAGACTGTGTCAGGGGGGAACATATGTAATACTTTGAATGATAAAGATAAATTTTGAAAAGAAAAAAAAATAACAGTATTAACCTTAGAGGAGTGGTGTGAGGATTAAAAGAATTAACATATGAAAATTTCTTAGAAGACTTTCTGGCATAGAAAGGGCTGTATAAGAATTAGTTATTATAATTAGACTAGACAAGCAGATTTTTCCCTAAACTTAATATAATTCAACAAATATTTATTGATATATGTACATCACAAATATATATATATACACACATTTATATACAGGTGTGTATCTGTGACCTTATAAGATATAATAAGGATTAGTCAAGGAACCAGGTGAGGGAGATAATTATATAAGCAACTAGCCCAAGAGGTTTGAATTTTTTAAAAAATGCTACATAAAAGTACCCATAAGTTGATAAGAAATTAATTCTGCCTGGGAATTTACCCATGTATGGCTCAGAAATGTCAAATATTAGGAAAGTTTGCCAGGTTGTACAAGAACTGAAGTCAAACGTGCATTGGCATGAGCCCATTCATAACATGAAGCAGAGGTGAGAGGCCAAATGGAAGTGGCAAAGGCAGTTTGTAAATCCTGACCTAAGAATCAGAGGGCCTTGTCTATGAGGTTCAGGTTGAATTTGATCCAAAGAAAATAATACATTCCTCTCCAGTTAGCATTCTGGGTAGAGCTACTTTTGGCCGAGACAAGCCAGGTATTAAAATGAATGAACAACACTTCCTGGCCAAGGATAATAAGCTAGCATTGCCCTTTCCCAAAGCTCCATCACTCACAACCTCCCACAGCCTTTCCTCACCCCATGTGTTCAGCAAATTCCAGTTGCAGCCATTAGCTGTCAAGAGATGTATTGATCCGGGAGGTGATACCTGTGGAGAAGCCCTTTCTCATCTCCCCATAGGCATACAATGACATTGTCTCAGGTCTCCTCAAATGTAGCTGAGTTCTTTACTTTCTGCATCGAGGCCATGGAGGCCAGAAGAAATTATCTTCCTTCAACCAAGCTCTCCCTGTTGGGCTTCTTCATGGGGTTCCAGAGTGAAGTTTGTCTAAATAAAGACTGACTTTCCAGTTGATTCTCAAAGTCATTGCAGGACTGCTACATTCTCATTGGGTATTGATCTGCCATGAGCATTTGCTCTGAGTGTCTCGTCTCGAGCTTCAAAGCTCCGCCAGGGTCTGAAAGAAGAAACCGCAGTCTAAGAACTGCACATTTAATAGAGGCAGAGCAGAAAATGAGTTGGTTTTGAGAAAAAGTTGTGAACATTGTTACAAAGCCTGACTCAAAAACAAATTTCATGTAATGAAAACAGCGTGGCTTCCAAACAACACGCCCAGCGTTGTACATCACCTGGATGTGTAGTTTAGCAAATCCATGCCTCAAAGGGCTAAAATGAAAATCAATCAGACAACCTTTGTAATGTACCTAGCTCAGTAGATGATCCAAAAGTTTGCCTCTTTCTCCTTGTCTTTCTTTTCATCAATGAAATATTCAGCAGAAACCCAGGACCTACAGAATGGAAATGTGGCTGTGGTGTGAAGTAGGGAAAATGTGGTAAATTTCCATGCATTCCTCATTAAATACAATATTTATTGCAGTCACCTCAACGGAAGGTTCCTGCTCAGTGGTTTTTCAGGGGTAGTATTGGATGTTCTGAGGTATACAAAACTTTAAAAAACAGACATGGATTCTACCCTCAAGAAGCTTCAAGTCTCATACATGCTAAAAGATGAAAGATGGCCCTAACCGGTTTGGCTCAGTGGATAGAGCGTCAGCCTGCGGACTGAAGGGTCCCAGGTTCGATTCCGGTCAAAGGGCATGTACCTTGGTTGTGGGCATATCCCCAGTAAGGGGTGGGCAGGAGGCAGCTGATCAATGTTTCTCTCTCATTGATGTTTCTAACTCTCTATCCCTCTCCCTTCCTCTCTGTAAAAATCAATAAAATATATTTTTTAAAAAAAGATGAAAGATGTATATTTCAAGCAGTAAGGTGAATGTCAGGTCATAATTTGTGATCTACCAATAATTGCTTAGGGGTTTCAGAAAATAAGAAATGATATCCAGTTGCTACAGATGAGGAAGGAACGATGGGCTGGAAATAGAGACACACAGGGAATGTGACAGAGCCTGCAAACTGTCCTGAAAGGACTGACTTAAGGGCACCGATAAAGCTTCCGGCTAGAAGGAGTGCATAAAACCACAGCTACGCTTCCACGTTTTGAGGACCTACAATAAGTCGTGTTGTACCAAGCTCTTTTTGAACGTTTTCCCATTAATCTTCCCCTAATACTGTAAGGAAGATGCTGTATCTCCTGTTCACAGAAGAAACGGACTCTGAAAGAGTACAGGACTTGCCCGAGG
Organism: Myotis lucifugus; assembly: GCF_000147115.1. Lineage (NCBI taxonomy): Eukaryota > Metazoa > Chordata > Mammalia > Chiroptera > Vespertilionidae > Myotis > Myotis lucifugus. The sequence goes on from NW_005871075.1 coordinate 3,094,729, forward strand.
TCACACGGAAGCTGAAGCTAGAATTTGAGCCAAATTTGTCTGAGTCTTAAGTGCCTGCCCTGAATCGCTGTGTTATGCACAGAAGAAAGAAAATGCAGGATGTGGACAGCAAACAGGGAATAGCCCAACCTGACTGGAGTTTTAGTCTTTCAACATAAACAAGAAGAGACACAAGAAGAAAGGATTGGGGGGCAGAGGGTGGAGGGGCCTGGAGGAAGCCTCCAATGTTAGCTTCAGAGTTTTGGCCTTTGTTTTGTATTTCACAATGAATTTAGGAAACAGACCCCAGAAAGATAGTCCATATGTTTTCCATTAAGGAAGGCTTGACGCACAAAGACAAACAATGAGTAAGGGGTCTATAGCGGGATTTTTCTATCAGCAAATGGGTCAATCAGTATGGGCTAGGCTAGGCTCCAGTTACAAATAACCGCAAAATATCTGTAGTTTAAAACAATATTTTTGCTCATATTGCACATCCACTGTACTATAAATGTTAGCTGAATGACAGTGTATGGCACTGAGTAGCAGCAGTATTAATAAAATTAAAAAGCTAAAACATCTTTTTATCATCTCCCAAGGGGTTTTCTCAGAACTTTTAGTACTTTTTCTTTCCTTTTGAAGTCTTTCAAGAGAGTATTTTTTGATGCAAAAGAGAGATGGTAAGGATATGAACTAAGCACCCCTCAGCCCCCACACCTTACTGAGATGGGAGGTCCTTTAATGCATTTAGTGGCAAAGGTTGTCATTTAACAAGCATTGATGGAGCACCTACAATGTTCCTGGTTCTTCACTGAGACCTGGGATGCAAGGATGAGTACAGATAAAAGGCCCTCAGGTAGAGAATATCTCGAGTCAACAAACTGAGCACCATGACTTCAAGGAGACTATGACCCAGTAGAAAAGAAAAGACATTCCCCAATAAGTATATCAGTACCAGATGTATATACGTTTCATAGAGCACTACAGATTGGAAGTGCTGTGAGACCCAGAGGAGGGTGAGATCCCAAAGCCAAAATACTGGAAACTAAACACGAAATGTGATTGGTGCAGATGGAAAACCATTCCAACTTCTGCCAAGCCTGTGTTCTGTGCTTCCCATTCCAAGGCTACCGTGAAATAGGTCAGCAAAAACAAGTTCTATAACCCACCTTATGAAAGCCTCAGACAATTGAAATCTTTCTTTGATGTCTCACACTTGTCCCAGGGAAAGCCTGTTTGTGTCAACTCTGATGAAACGCAACAGACCAGGTTTAAACATTCCATCTCCTTGAGTTGTCTTTCCGGAATGCACCCAATTCATCTTGGGTGAGGTGAAAGACGTGGTGGGATTTCTGAGTGATGAAATCACTCAAAAGGAATCTGGCCACCACAGGAGAGATATTGCTATATTAATATTTGACTCAAGGGAACATGGGACTGGTCATCAATAATTCATTCATCATTTAATATCAGAGACATGGAAGGTGCCCGACTGTTGTATTAGTTTACACACTAGAGTGACAGAGATGTAGTGTGTTATTGCCCCTGTCACATTTCTTACGTTACACGATGACAGCACGGCTCATGAGGACTGAGATGATATACCTCCTCTGCCATCCCGATCTAGAAAATAATTGGGGAAGAGCTAGACCAGCCCTACAGGGAGGAGTTGTAATGAGGAATGTAGACTAGACATCTGTTTTCGTTTGGGTTCTTCCAGAAGCCGTCTCTGAGATCTGGGATGTAGTGCAAGTAGTTTATTTGGAAGGTGGGAGCGAGGGGGAAATAATAGCAGAGGAGTGGAAATGACAAGGAAGGGAAGGCAGCCAATTAAAGGTATGTTATTAACCAGCTACCACGATGGGCATCTGGAGTTCAATCCCATGGGCTCACTTGGACAGTCAGTGTAAAATACTTCCTTCTGAATGATCACACCCAGGAATGAGGGTGTTTATACACAGCCCCCATTAGTCGTTGTTCCCTCAGAGTGTAATTCCCCAGCATTTTCAACTCATCACATGGGCAGGAAAAGCATGCCTCAGAGAGAAAGTTCTCACCCACAGCAACGTAGGGGTGGCAGGTGGAAATGGGGGATGTGGCAAGGCACGTGTCTTAGTCAGTGTAGGCTGCTTTAACAAAATGCCATAGACTGAGTGGCTTAGACAAAAAGCATTTACTTCTCACAGTTCTGGGGGCTGCAAGTCCAAGGTCAAGGTGCTGTCTGCCTTGGTTCCTGGTGAGAGCCCATGTCCTGGTTTGCAGATGGCCACCGCCTCACTGTGTCCTCACATGGTGGAGGAAGACACTATATAGGGACACTGATTCCATCATGGGAACCCCACCCTCATGACCTCATCTAAATCTCCATCTCCAAATGCCATCACATTGGGGGTGAAGGCTTCAACATATGAATTTTGGAGGGACACCAACATTCAGTCCTTAGCAACTTGGTGGTGCCTTCCACTCAGTCACAATGGCTGGCTCCTCATTCTGTCTCTGCTACCCAGACAGCCAGAAGGGAAGGGAACCAACATTGACTAAGTACCCACTGCATGCCACACACATTGCAGCTGTCAAACATCGGATCCCTACGATAAAGGCATACATAGCCCACTGTTGCCAAGTGAGTGAACTAGATGTCAAAGGAGTAAGTGACTTACCCAAGCCAATCCAGCCCCAGTGAGTAAGAGAGGACTGACACTCAATCCTGTCCAAAGCTGGCACCTTTCCAATAAAGGGCCTTAGAAATGCCCTGTGCGGCCGCCTCAGGCAATGCAAACTTATTTAGACCCTGTGCAGGCCTAACGTTTGGCTGTTGGTTTTCAAGCATTCCCAGTTTTTGCCTCATTTTCCCCCTGCCTAGAATGTCTTTCTCCTTTTATATCTACTTGTCTAAGTTGGGCTGCTGGGGACTCTGAAGCCAGCCTTCAAGAAAGACTAGGATTCCGACAAGCAGACCCAGGCATAGACACATCCCGCATGTAAGAATAGCATCCCTATGTTCATAGCAGCACAATTCACCATAGCTAAGATTTGAAAACAGCCTAAGTGCCCATCAGCAGATAAATGGATTAGAAAACTGTGGTACATCTACACAATGGAATACTATGCTGCTGTAAAAAAGAAGGAATTCTTACCATTTGCAACAGCATGGATGGAACTGGAGAGAATTATGCTAAGTAAAATAAGCCAGTCAATGAAAAAAAAATACCACATGATCTCACTCATTTATGGATAATAAAGACCATTATAAACTGATGAAGAAAAATAGACACAGAGGCAGAGCTGCCTCAAACAGATTGTCAAACTGCAGCAGGAAGGCCCGGGAGGGTTGGGGGAAGAAGGGGAAAGAAATCAACCGAAGGACTTGTATGCATTCAGATAAGCATAACCAATGGACACAAGACACTGGGGGGTAGGGGAGGCTGAGGGAAGGTCCAGGGAGGGGGAGGAGACATATGTAATGCTCTTTGTAATACTTTAAGCAATAAAATTTTTTAAAAAAATAGCATGGAGGTGGTGCTGGTACTTTGAAGGAGTCTCTTCAGTAATACACACACACACACACACACACACACACACACACACGCACACACACCAGGGTTGGAGCACCACATACACAAGCAAAACCAAGAAGTGAGAGTGTGCACAGATGCTCAGGAGAAACAGAGAATCCTTGGGTTGTCGCTGTGGAGAGAGAGTCTCACAGGTGGGCAGATGCCAGTGCAAGATGGCCTTTGAAAGCCAGGCTATTGACTTCGGTCTCCTTCTGGGGACAGTAAGCCAGTCTTGAGGATTTCTGAGCAGGGAAAGGATCTTACACTAACTGGCATGTCAGGGGGATTAATCTGGTGGCTCTGAACCAACGGGAGAACAGAGGATTGGAACCAGAACACAGGAACAAAATATGAGAAGCTTCTTGAAATTTCCCTTGGTTCCCCAGGGTTTACATTTTTACTGATTCACTTTTCCCTTTTCTATTTTAAATTAGGGATAAGCCAAGCTAGCTTTACTCACATCTTGAGCTGGGTTTCAAGTACTTACTTTGGGCAAAAGACACTCAGAACATTTCTTCCCCTGGCTTGGTGAAGTATAAAATCTAGCCAAGGCTCATTTCTCTTCCTTTTCACTCATCACTCTAGCTCATAAGAGATTTTAAAGAAGTCTTTCTCCTTATTATCAGAAAGTGGCTCTCCCCCCACCCCATCTTTATAGTAGTAAGTTTTTAAATTAGAGCTAAAAAAAAAAAGTTCTGGTGCCTCAAAAGCCCAGATGCTGAATGTAGAAACCCATTAACTCATCTTGCCAGGTGAGTCACAAAACCTTCCCTGGGATAGTGGCTCACAAAGCCTGCTTCAGGTGCACACACACACACACACACACACACACACACACACGCAAAACACCCAAAGGCCTGCTTTCTGAATCTACCTATTCTCTGAATGACATGTCAGACCTGCCTTTTATCTAAATAAGGGGTATGGTTCTCAGTCCTAAGAGCCATTGGAAGACATCTCAACAACCTGAGAAGAACAGGAGTGTGTTACTCTGTCCTTTTCAAACTTTTAATGAAACTCTAATTTGAAATCCCATATACTAGTACATCCATTCAGGTGCCAATCACTGGGGCAGCAGCTGGTGGCCAACATCACCCTTTCATGATGGATGGAAGTCCAGCCAGTGTTTTGCTAGCTATTCATTGGAAAAGCCATTTTTTGCAAGAAGAACATGACTATCAAATGAAGACTAAGAATCATTTTGAATGGCAATTTTCCAGATTAGCCAAAACTTTAAAAATGACCTAAACTGAGACAGGAGAAGTCACTGGTATCAGGGAAATCAAATCAATATTATTGGACATTTTCAATGAGCACCCAACGCCTTCCTTCTTCAATTGGCTCTGAACAAAATAAAAAGTAAGATTATGAGCAGCAGGTGGAGGATCAATCTATCACCTTTTCCATCCTAACATGTAAGTCACCTAATCATCAAGGTACTGGCTTCCAAGTTCCCCTTCTGGTCCACACAAGAGAAATCAACACATTGTGCAGAAAAACAAGAGAGGGGCTTCATGGAACCTCATTGTCTGTTAACCTGGGACCCTATCTTCACAGACCTGTTTGGGACGCCTTTCAAAACAAATGCATTTTTAATTTAAAAGTAATATGAATGTCTTATTTGAGTGGCATGTGATTGAAATTATTTCCATTGTTGGTCAGTGTGAAAGATACAAATGTATATCCATGTGATCTTGAAGGATGAGAAGTAAGCCAGACCAAATTCCTCATTCAAGGCAGAGGAAGTTCTAGAGTTATTCCACTTTATTGAGCTCTGAAAAATATGAAAAGGTAATTATTTAAAAACAGGTATGCCGTGTATTAGTTATGCCTCATTCAAGGCAGAGGTTCTAGTACAGCAGGGGTGGGGAACGTCCAGCCCACGGGCCCTGTAAGACCCCAGAAGTCATTGGGTCTGGCCATGCCAAGGCATTAGGGATGAGTTAATTAAATGTTTGACCAAACATAGCAGGCTAATTTTTAAGTTGATAATATTGTATGGCCCGAGAATGATGTTATAAATATCCAAATGGCCCTTGGCAGAAAAAAACAAAGGTTCCCCACCCCTGTTAAGTAAAGAGTGCCCCCCCCAGAGGACACAGGTGGTGGTGCAGGCTCCTGAAGGGTGCAGAAGAGGCTCAAGCTCAATGGCTAGCAGAGGATGCAGATACCCTTCAAGCTCGCTTATTCCTGTCATTCCAATCATGCGGGCTTCAGCAGCAACTTTGCCTAAATAAGCAACTCCAGAAGATTTAAAAGGCAGAGGCATTTGGATCCATCTACTTTCAGGACAGACCTTCTTCCAGTCCATTGTAGCATCTAACAGATGCACGGCGAAGATGGATCTGTGACTAGCCTTCTCTTTACAGCGCTACAAATGTGTGTGGCTAATTATACAACCACCTGCGGTGGTACAGATGGCAGCCCCTCAGCTCCAGCTGGAGCCCTCACCATGGCGAGGAGATGCCTCGCAGAGGCAGCTGCTGGCCCTGGCGGCCGAAGACTGGAGTGATCAGGCCAGTTTTCCCTTTTCCATTTCTAAACTGCAGCTTGGGTGGAAGAGGTTGCCCGCGCTTTAGAATATTCCTACAGGGGGCTGGGCGGGCTGGCATGCCTGGTGTTTTGCAGTTCTGGAGCCTTATTTGCTTCCTTTTAATTCAGTGTTTTGGGGGGGAGAAGGGCATTTGACCAAAGGAAGTTACTTCACTGGATTTCTTTTTTTTTTTAATTCATTTCAGAAATGAAGTGAGAGAGAAAGAGAAACATCAATCATGAGAGAGAATCACTGATTGGCTGCCTCCTGCATGCCCCACACTGAGAATCGATCCTGCAACCAGGGCTTGTGCCCTGACCGGGAATCGAACAGTGACCTCCTGGTTCCTAGGTTCAACCACTGAGAAACACTGGCCAGGCTCATTTGATTTCTTTATGACTTATTTTATTCCACTTTATTGAGCTCTGAAAAATATGAAAAGGTAATTATTTAAAAACAGATATGCCGTGTATTAGTTATGTCATAACAATGGCTCGTAGGCCTGTACCCTTTAGAAAGGGGAGGAGATGAAGGCACAGGCACCCATGGACAGGAAGAACCCAGAATTGAGTCCAGGCACTGAGTCCACTCGGGAATGTTCCATCACATCTCAGTGACCTTTGCCCCTTGAGAGCTTGCTGTCAACGCCTAGGAATTCCTACGTCATTGATGTTTGAGAATGTCTCCTCGATTATTTTATGAAGCTATAAGTGTGAGGAACAGTAATATGGGGAACACACATTTTATCTGATGCACAGCTTCTGAAGATCTGAATCCCGTTACAGACTGGCATTTTCCACTTCTAAGGAGGGTCTTCTCCCTGCTTGTGAACAGATCTACAGAGCCAAACTGGATAGCAGCCTCCCCCTGGTCTGGCTGTGAAAGACAATGGAGGTGTTAATTTTATGTGGACCTAAGGCCAACGTGCTTCTTTTGAGATATTGAAAAGCAGCTTGAGGTTTATTGCTTCTCTTTGAAATGGTTGTTCCAACACACAGCACACAGCTATTTGGAAACCGCTAAGCAGTTTTGAAAACATGATGAGATCAGACATCTGCCCAGGCCATCCTGTGACCATGGAGAGCCGCCTGCACTGAATACCCTTTGTAAGCCAGTCCCTGGAGAGATTTATGGTTTATCAGCCAGAGCACATGGAACGCTTGCCAATTACATTAATTTCCAGTTTATCTATTCTTCTTTATCACATTCCTCGGGTAAAATGAGACATTACTCCTGTTAACATTATCATTCTACCACACTACCTCATTTCAAAACTTACTATAAAGCTACAATAATCAAGACAGTGTGACAATGACATAAGGATAGGCTTAGAGACTAAGAAACAGAATTCAGAAATTAACCCTTTATTTGAGGTCAAATAATTTTTAACAACTTTCCCAAGGCAATTCAGTGGTAAAGAATAGTCTTTTTTTTTTTAAACAAATGGTGCTTGGAATGATTGGATATCCATAAGAAATAACAGAATTTTGAAAACCTACGTCCTTTAGCACATGCATAAGCAAAAATTGACTTTAAAAAAATGGATAGACCTAAATATAGAATTATAAAATTGGTGGTGGTGAGGGGCTGGGCCTGGGTCTTCCTGGGAACACTTTGCCAGGAATTCAATGTGTTTTCACCTAAACAGACAGTACAGAAGCAAAGTTTTGAGGAGCAAAACCACAGAAGGCATGTGGACTTGGCGAACATTTCAGCAGCTTGAAAGAGATGAGCCCACGGCAGAGGGAAAAGAGGAAATGCGGGGGTGCTTTTAGGGTGCAAAGGGAGAAAAGGTGAGACAAGAAATCCACAGATGAGAAGTTTTTGGAGGGTCAAACACCTGCAGAAATTATTCAACAGAACTTTAAAGACAGAAAAAAAGAATTCACATTTATTTTCTCTGCCTTACGCTTTACATACGACATCTCACTTCTCTTCCCAATAGCCCTCTAAGGCAGTGAGCATGATTGCCACTTTGCAGATGAGCTGAGGCCTGTCAGTCACCTGTGCAAGGTCACACAGCCGGAAACTAGAAGCACAATGCAAACCTACGGGTGCCTGACTCCACCACCGCCTGCCTTTCCCAATGTGTCCATTATACATGCTGACACCCAGAAAGCAGGGAGCTTGCACCCTCATAAACCCTCTCCATCCGTATTCACTGACACTCCGTTTGCCCGAGACTCCCACCCATGACGTCTCAGGAGGCGAGGCCACCCAGCAGCTGTGCCTCACTGCTCACTACGAGCAAGTTTAGGCTGTAAATGTTGTTGCCGAGCAGCACGGGACCAAGAGGCTCCCTGGAGGAAAGGAATCACGCCTGCTCGTGAGGATTTGCAGCCAGGACCACAGAGCCCTTCGGGAGGACGCCTTGCAGAGGGGCCCCGCGGAGTCCACACAATGAACAGAAAAAGAGGACGGATGTGGAAGGCAGATCAAAACACTGACAACACAGGAAAGGACTCGACCACCGGCCCGGAGAACAGTGAACAGCCCCTGCTGCAATGCCGCTGCGATATTTAGCCTACCTTCTTTAGCAAATCTATATGCTTTATCCAGTCATTCCCGTCAAAGGCCAAAGGACACGGATGAAGATGGCGGTAGAAATGACTGTGTGACCTGCAGATGGCAAGACAGGTGCGTGGTGCCAGCTCTGCATGCTGTCTCCTGGGCTGAAGGGAAGGATTGAAGACTTAGATGGCTGGAGGCTGGCTTTGAACTTCGATAACTAGTCCTTCAGAGTGTTTGTGTGATAATGATAACAACTGAGGTTCACTGAACACGTGCCGTGTGCCTTGCCTGGGTTACCTATTTATTATTCGCAATCTTATGCGAACCCACAATTATCCTCACTTAGATGAGGGGCTGAACAGTGGCAGCAGGTAGCAAGTTTAAAATTAGGTCTACTCAACCTTCAAAATGAAGCCATTCCCGATGGCTCGAGGTACATCCCTATCTCCCCAAATGTGGTCTAACCATGCATATTTTGCTCCTCTCCTCCCCCCAAAAATGGCAGTGGTTGTGGTTTATAAATAATCGAAACGTCTCTCTTACTTTTCTGGCATTTCCTTAGGGTTTCTGCTTTTAGAATATTCTAATTTCACTCTGGCAAAGTGCATTAATCACTATGGAAACGGTTAATTCATTGATAAGAGTGGAGATCTTTTATTAATAAGGATACAGCAGCGTATGTGACCCGTCATCAGTAGCTCTGCCAAGAGAGATACCCCAGAAACAATGTATGGCAGCCTAGGCCTGCGGCCTCAGCACAGCCTGCTGCAGGATGTGAATGTAGGGCAGCCACTCCTGGCGATCACCCAGCATCCCCTGAGGGTTATTAAGTACTGGTCTCCCCAGACCTCATTCCCAACCCTGCCAAGAGCTCAGCTGCCTGCTGAGCACAAAGTGGTCCTCGCCCTCCTCACCCCAGTCTCCCCCGAGGGCTTTCAAGTGACTTGTGAGGTGGCCAAACAGTTTCTGGGCCTAATTAGCTCCCCCACCAACTGGAGCACTCCCTCCCCAAACCCTGTGGCCTTCACATAAAAGCTGCAAATTGCTTTCCGACCTTTGAAGCCATCCCAGGAAGTTCCCAGGCAGCCCACAGACAGCGCATCCTAGCTGCGCCTTCAGTGCCCCACACCCTCTGATCAAAAGCCCGGGCAAAAGGCCAGAGAGCAGCCCCTGATGGGCGGGGGCTTTGGAGAAGCTGACGCCTGAGGTCATTGGAGCCAGTTGGCTGAGGGACAACAAGGAGACTGCATGCAGAAGCCCAGCCTCTGAAGTCCACTGTGTGAACCTGGCCATTCAGATTCAGGTCATCCCAAAGGCTCTGGATCCTCCCCTCCTCCCTTTTCTGCCCCCCATCCTCCTCCTCCTCCTCCACCTCCTCCTCCTCCTCCTCATTCACCTCCGCCTCTCCTGGGCAGCGTTGGCATCCAGGCTTCCAAGCTCAGAGGGCATCAAAGTCTGGGACGAGGGCACTTCCTGCATGTGGCGCTCTCCGCCTCCTCCCCACCTGCTGCTCTTTCCAGGCAGCCGAATTCTGGCTCCAACATCTTTTAGGAAAAGGACTCGGGACTTGTTTCTTGACGCTCCAAGCCTTGGTTCCCTGGTCAGACTGCCGGGTGTACAGTCTAGCTGACAGCCGTGGGAAAACTACGGCCCGCGGGCCGGATCCGGCCCGTTTGAAATGAATAAAACTTAAAAAAAAAAAAAAGACCGTATCCTTTTATGTAATGATGTTTAGTTTGAATTTATATTAGTTCACACAAACACTCCATCCATGCTTTTGTTCCGGCCCGAAATCTCAGGAAAGTAACCTCTCTCTGTCTTTTGTGGCAAATGAGAATAATGACAGCACCTATTGCATAGGCAGGAGCTGGAGCCCCAGGGGCCTACCTGTGAGCCTGGACTCAGAGGGGGAGGGGTGGGTGGTAGGAGCTGAGCCATGACAGAGATGCAGACACCGCTGGTGACATCCCTCTTCGGCCTAAATGCAGTCAGTAAACCACACGGCCTGAGAAAGGCAGCTCGCAGAGTCCCACCGCTGCAGTACAGAGCTGAGCAGGGAGGGTGGCAGTGCATCTGAGCACGGACCCGCACAGGCCAGCACGCTGCCCCGGGGGGTGGGGGGGTGGGGGTGGGGGGTCTGCAGGGCTAAATGAGCCACACGTAGCCCCTCCCACTGGGACCAGCACCTGCCGGGTGATGGATGTGTCCTGTGGCCGTTAGTAGTTGTGATGGTTCATTTCATGTGTCAGCTTGACTGGCCATAGGGCGCCCAGATTAGACATTGTTGCTGGGCATGTCTGTGAGGGTGTTTCCTGGTGAGATTAGCATCAGAATCTGTGGTCGCAGTCTAGCAGGTGGCCCTCCCCAGTGAGGGTGAGCACCATCAGTCCTTGGGGAGCTTGGATAGAACAAAATGGAGAGGAAGGAAGCTTCACCCCCTTTTCCTGCCTCACTGCTTGAGCTGGGACCTTTCATCTCATCTTCTCCTGCCCTCCGACCGGGATTTACAGCATCAGCTCCCCTGGTTCTTGGGCCTTCAGACCTGAACTGAGTTATGCCACTGGCTTCCCTGGGTCCCCGGCTTATGGACTGGGGGACTTCTCAGCCTCTGTAACTGTGTGAGCCAATTCCTCCTATTGGATCTATATGATGTATCTCTATATCCCACTGGTTCTGCGTCTCAGCAGAACCCTGGCTAACACAGGAGCCGCCGTCATCATGGTGGCAGTGGTGACAGAACCATGCAGACAGCTAAGCCCCATGGCCACGTGTGGGCCTCCGTCTGGCCTGGGCCACTGTGTCAGCCACGGTAATGCTGCCCTCCCGAATCCAGACCACAGAAGCCCCCTCTTCAGTTCTGACTGCAACCCAACAGCACACAAGCCCAGAACATCCCCCTTTGCCCTTTCTTATCTCTTGTTCTCAAAGCCCAGACTGTTGTTGAAAAATGTCACAGAAATGTGCCAACCAAGTTGGCGTATCCATCCCAGAATGCAGCCCGCCACTGTTGGGGTCACCTGGTGTCCATGGGACACTGTCCTCACTATGGCCTCTCTCAGAAGATCATCACCCCTCCTCTTTTACCAAATCAGGGTTACAGAAAACTCCTCTCCTCTCCCACAAGTCAGCTTTAAGTGCAGGATAGTAGTTAAGGGTATAGACGCTGAATTGGGTCTGAAACCCGGCTCTACATGGACTTGCTATATAACAATGAACAAATCGCCTAACAGAGGAAACATGCTTGGTGGTGGCCCTATATAAATTCAAAGTAAACATCATTACATAAAAGGGTACGGTCTTTTTTTTTTTTTAGTTTTATTCATTTCAAACGGGCCGGATCCGGCCCGCGGGCCATAGTTTGCCCACAGCTGGTATAGACGCTGGAATTGGTTCTGAAACCCAGCTCTACATGGACTTGCTATGTAACAATGAACAAATCGTCTAACAGAGGAAACATGCTTGGTGGTGGCCCTATAAAGTGACATCATCGCCCTGACCGGTTTGGCTCGGTGGATAGAGCGTCGGCCTGCGACTGAAAGGTCCCAGGTTCGATTCCGGTCAAGGGCATGTACTTTGGTTGCGGGCACATTCCCAGTGGGAGATGTGCAGGAGGCAGCTGATCAATGATTCTCTCTCATCGATGTTTCTGGCTCTCTATCCTTCTCCCTTCCTCTCTGTAAAAAATCAATAAAATATATATATATTTTTAAAAAAATAAAGTGACATCATCTTTGCAGAAAGCAACTTTGCAAGTGGTGACAGGAGTCATAAAAATGTTTACATTCTTTGGCCCAAGAATATCAATTTGGAGAATTTATCCCAAGAAATTAATTCTAAAGGAAAAGGAAGTGTGATCTGCAGAGATGTTTCTAGCTGCCCCAAATATTATCACTTGAAACTAGAAGCAGCTATTGCTCAGAGACTGACTAACCTGCTCCAATGCTGTGTCCACGGGGGGCGGGCGGATGTTCTGCGATGTGGCGATTACAACGAAGAAAGAAGAAAACTATTGTGATTCATTGTTCCCATCACCGCATCCAGGCACTCTATACAGGCCTGAAATGGACCACAGGGTGGTGTGAGGAAAAGGAAGTTAGAACCAAACAGCCATAAATATGACAACAATAAAAAAAAATTGTCTTTTAAAACCATAAAATGGAAACAGGCAGTTGAATCTTGATATAATTTGTGCTACAAATGGCTAAGTGTTCTTTGCCCTTACTTCATTCAGCAGGTAGAAAGTCATTGCAGTCCTATTTGGTGGCAGACTAAGGAGACAAAACACAGTGGTCCCTGCCGTGACCATCTTAGCATCTAGACAGCTGCTCAACACAAAATCGCTCTATTAGCAAAGAGGAAAGCAAGGATTGCTCTGAAAACAACAAGATGACTGGGGCCGATAAAGGTGTTTTTGGAGGAGGTGTCACCTGAGCTAAAAGGAGAACTTTCCCAAGCAGAGAGGGGCTGGGAGAATAATGGAAGGCAGATAATTTATGTAAAAGAGTGTGGTGCCTTCCAGGAACTGCAAGTGGCGCCATAGAGCTGCATGGTGGCATTCTGGAGGGTGGATGGAGGTTAAGGCATGAGAAGTAAATAAGCCAAATCAAAAAAGACAGACACTTGGTCAGCTGTGAACTGTAAACAGAAGGTTCTGGAAAGTCCTGAAAGACTTGAAGAAGGAAACTGATCGAATGACAACTAGCTGCAGACAAGATGATGAGTTAATGATGTTTAGGTGACTGTTTGACATGAATTGTTTAATAGAGTAAATGTGTAATTGATGAGGAAAAAAAATCAAATTATTGTTAAAGGAGACTCATCTCCTTCTCCTATGCCTACTAATATTCTTAAGGCCTATATCTTTTGTCTTGAAATAATAAAAATACATGCATTCGACCACGCTTACTTTAGCTACCCCTCCCCAGTTTGGGGATGTGTGGCTGATGTCTCCTATGTCTACTCTTCCATCTCAAACTTTCTCCTGAACCCACTTCAGTGAGACTTCTGCCCCTGTGATCCTACGGGACTAGTTTCCTTAAGAATCTCTGTCAAACAAACCATTGATTTATTGTTGCTAGGAAACAGGAACCAAGTGAGGTTCTAGGATGGAAGGGAAGACGGTACTTTGAGGATATATGGTACCAGGGGTAGGACAGATAAAACGCAGAGATCAGCAGGGCTCGTCTGCCCTGAGGAGAGCTGGACAAGATGAGCTCAAAACTCTCACTTCCATTGGCTCTCAATATTTAAATCCTCCCCACACCATTTCTAAAAATTACTCCAGAGTCTCACTCCAAAATCATGACTTTCTCTACCTCCTGTACTGCCTAAGCTATCTCTGCGTGTCCCCTCGGTCCACGGGAACCACTCAGATGGGACTCTCCGCCCCTTTTATGAGACTTCCTCTCCCCACCAAGAAAGAAAAAAGGTCACGCAGCACCAAAAATGTGCATACATCATGAATTTCACTGCAGAATTTATGGGGCAGGGAGGAGAGAGCGAGGGGATATTTGCATAGAAATCGTGCCAGCAAATAGAAATTGTTGCCCAGCTCATCAACCATGGGGAACAGGTTGGAGAGGATGGGAGTTCCCTGCCTTTGCCTCACCTGCGCTCTGTCTCATCCATCTTCTTGCCCCTTTCTCCAGACGCTCTCCCTGTGAGGCAGAGCCTGTGAGTATTCAGTAGGTCCCCCTGGAAATGACATGCTCCTGGGGTTTCCGTTTTGCTTGTCACTGACTCCATGGCTTAGGGAAGTCACTTAACTTCTCTGAGCCTCAGATGCCTCTTCTATAAAGTAAGGATAATCATCGGTATAATATTTTAAAGCAGTTAATGGGCTCTTCTCTTCTGCATTTCTATGTACACAATCTGTGTCATCCATCTAAATGGTCCATCTGCCTTGCCTGGGGCAGAGGTAAGAAAATGAAGACAGGAAAGGATTACTCTAGCTCTTTTGAAAACAGACAATAGTATTGAAATGTAGATTTTGTCCAGAAAGAGATTTTTCTAAATTCCTTTATCTCGCTCCTTTAACATATCAGGAGTTGTCCTGGTGTCACTGCTGTTACACTTCATATAAGGGAGGTCCCAGTCCAATAAAAAGAATGGGAGAAGCCCGTCTTTTGTGAAAAGGCCAGTGACCGATGGGGAGATGGAAGGCAGAGATGCAGGGGGAGGCGAACCACAGTACACCTATCATCTGACTCTAAGTCTAAGTTTC
>NW_005871075.1:3109631-3127245 GCF_000147115.1 Myotis lucifugus
GTTGGACGGGGAGCAGGGGGACCAGTTAGAAACCGATTAGAGTAATTTAGAAAGATTTAATGGAGACTTGGACCTTGGTAACTACCAACAGGGATTTAAAGAGAGGACACAGATATTCAAGAGGGAGAACTACCAAGTGTTGGTGGACGACTGGCTACCCTCCCATTTATAAATTGTCTTTATACTCTGCTGCGTGTGTTATTATTTATATCATCTTCCTAACATCCTCTCCCTTCCTGGTTTCCATGACTTCCTACTACATCGCCCTTCTGCCTCCTCTCTGAAATCACCTCCTCTGCTAACGAGTTACCTTGTTTTTCGTGGCATAAGAGGCTACAGACGTTTATAGAAGGGGAAGTGGGTGCTGTGTCTCAGGGCTATGCTGGTGTTTGCAACCCATAGGACAACAAATCTTACAAGATTTTCTTGAGTCTTGTGAAAAGTCTAATAACGCTACCCTACCCTGGCAGTTACTATTACACTTAACGCAAAAGGGGAAAAAAGCTAATTTATTTTCCAAAATCAACCATCTCAGCCCTCAGAGGTTCAGACGAGTGGCTCTCCAGTATCTGCCTATTGCAATAAACAGGCTTTCAATTAAATCTTAGGTGCCCTAATTTTCTTTTCATAGAATCACATCCCATGGAAGTGTCAAAGTTGGAGAAAGTATAACTGTTTGACAATTGAAGGTAGAACTATAATAGAGGGATTCAAACCAGCTCATTGGTTCACACAATAGATGTTTCTATGATGAGAAAAATGGTGTAGAGGATCTCCCCCTCTCCGAAATTACATTCATTGTGTACTGACATGATGCCAAAGGGATCCCATCCGCAGATGTAAAATATTCGGGCTGCAGGCTCTGCGGCTGAATGGCTGAATGCCAACCTTTCAGTCCTCCTCCTCGCTGTCTTTAGCAACACAAAGCAAATAAAATGAGGTCTCTTTCACAAGAGAATGAAAAGTTCTTACTGTATAATGCAAATTCCTCTCACCAACGGTGGACTGATAGTCCAATTACTTCAACATATTTGCACATTTCACTCTAAAACAGTATGCCATTTATATTGTCATCAAAGTTCACTTTCTGTCTGCATTTCCCAAGCATGTTCTGTGGGGGTGTGAAGGGGGGCAATCAGATAGTCCACCTGGACATCATTTTAAAACTGTCAGGGGAGAGGTAGCCATTTAGAAATAACTGCAGAGTTCAAAAGTTTCCATTTTGCCATCCATCTGCCATTGTTGTATATCCCAGCAGGTGAAAGAGTGAATGAATATCTTGTAATAAGATTGGGAGTCATAGAGAAGACCCACAATAGCCAATTGCACAGTATCTTAATTTAGAGATGCTTCTTTGGAAATGATATGTTCATTTGACATTTCCCTGGGAAAATAATGGGATGGGAAACAAACATTTCTTAAAGCTCTTGGGGCAACCATTCAAAAACCGAAGTGTGTATAGGGAGAGCGGTCCTTTGTGGCTGACTGTGACCCTAGAGTTCTGAACTATTTTCAGAGTCAGCCCACCTCCAAGAAACATAGTCTACAACCATAATTCCATATTGTTTGAAAAGATCTCAGTGAATGTAAGAAGACATCTATAATATGAAATGCCATCAAAGAAAGGGGCTGGCAAGGGGGTCATTAGATACAGACTCAAGGCAGATGCCTGATGGGAAAGACCAGATGTGATATCCTCTGAAAGTCAGAGATTTAAAAGGCAAGTGGAAGGAGGAACTCTTAGAGGGAAGAGAGGAGGACAGACAGCCCAGAGGGGCCTTGCTCTGGTGCTACGGCCTTGGACCGAGCTGGTTTGAGCACCGGCTTACATCACACGGCCTAAGCAAGCCAGTCTGTTAGCATCCAAGCACTCCTTTTGCATCTGTAAATGAAATCATGTTACATCTAGCTCAATGCAAAACACGTAGCACAGGGCCTTGTACGTGAGAAGAGCGCAATTGTAATTAGCTGTTAGTGTAGTGATAACAGTAAGTACACCCCAGTGGTCCTCAACCTTCTGGCCCTTTAAATACAGTTCCTCATGTTGTGACCCAACCATAAAATTATTTTTGTTGCTACTTCATAACGGTAATGTTGCTACTGTTATGAATCGTAATGTAAATATCTGATATGCAGATGGTCTTAGGCAACCCCTGTGAAAGGGTCGTTCGACCGCCAAAGGGGTCGCGACCCACAGGTTGAGAACCGCTGCCTTAGACCCAGGCAAGGGGGCCTACATCAAACATGTCAAACTCAAAGGCTAACATGGACCAAATACACGAGTTTTCGGCCTGTGGGCCGCGAGTTTGACATGCTTGGCCTACATGATTACAAGTGTTCTCCTGATTTTCTAAAGACATTTTTGGGTCTTGGGCAAGCAATGTTATCAGGAAGGGTGCATCAGGCCGGGACTGGGAATAGTCCAGGGGTTTCATTTCTCTCTTTTGAGATGTTCTCCAACTCTCGATTCCCACTTCTACTATGTGTGGGGTTGACCAGATGCCCTATGGATCTCCAAGACTCTTGCCCAGTAAATTATCCAGGAGCCTAGTGGCTAATCGCTGGTTCTAGGGTGTGGCCTGGCAGGAGAACTGCTCCCAGTAGCCAGCGTGCGATTTCTGTTGTGGGAATCATGCCAGATTTGTCCATCAAAAAGGTGCTGACATTGATTTGTGCTGATTCAAATTGTTGATATAGATAGGGGGGTTGTAAAAATATCTTCCAAGGGTCCCTACACACCTTAGGGGTGGCCCTGGTAATAAGATGCACTTCGCAGCATTGGCTACCCTTCTTCTGTTCCCATTCAGAAAGAGGACTCCAGAAGTTCAGGAGAAACTTAGCCAGGAAATTCTAGATGATCCAGGATGCTACAAAGGCAAATTATCCCAAGCCCTTTAATTACTTCAAACCAGCAGACCACTGTAAGTTACTGGTGAGCGCTCCTAAACCTCCACCAGTCCCAGGAGATGTTTGACACCTAGATAAGTATTTTAAAAGTTACCACTAGTGCCCTAACCGGTTTGGCTCAGTGGATAGAGTGTCGGCCTGCGGACTCAAGGGTCCCGGGTTCGATTCCGGTCAAGGGCATGTACCTTGGTTTCGGGCACATCCCCAGTAGGGGGTGTGCAAGAGGCAGCTGATCGATGTTTCTAACTATCCTTCTCCCTTCCTCTCTGTAAAAAATCAGTAAAATATATATTTTTTAAAAAGTTACCACTAGTCCAAAAAAATGAAATCAAAATGATGAGTCCACATTTTGCCTACCAGAAGAAGAAAAAACTGTTTTAAATAATTATTCCAAACACTAACCAAGATGAGTGAAAGAGACATTTAACGAGATTGCTGGTTGTCCCATAAAACGGTTCAGCCTTTGGGACAGCAATTTTGTAATATATGTGACAAGAATTTAAAATGCTTGTGCCCAGTTATGTCACTTCTGGGAATCTAGCCTAAGGAAATTATCATAAATATAGAAAAACCTGTCAACTTTTCTCTGCATAACTGCTGGCCTCCATATCCTTTATTTTTCTGTTTTGTAAGAACTTCTGGAGAACCAAGTAAAACATGAATTACACCTTCGGCTACTCCTGGGGACAGATATAATGGATTTAGTCATATTTTTATTAGAGCTAGCATTTATTGATTCTTTATTAAATGCCACACAGGGTATGAAGTGTTGTATATGGGCTAATTCATTTAATATTCACCACCACACAAACAATTCTTAGGATTCCTCAAGAAATAGAAATCCCAGCTCCAGCGAGCGCCACTGTGGCTTAAACCATGAGGGAAAGTTATAATAATAACAAGAAATCCAGAGGTAGGTGATGAATTCGGTGGTGCCATCATAAAAGCACCCAGGTGTTCCCATCATCCTCTCCCCCATCCTAGGCAGCTGGGTCCCTTGTGGTCATAAGATGCTCACCGTGGCTCCAAGCTTCACATCCAGACAAGTATCTAACAGAGGTATCTCCAGGTCTCCGTGACCAGAATGCATTTCATGCCCATTCCTAAACCAATCCCTAGTAATTAGCATATAAAATAGAGAATAAAAATTTTCATGTTAAGTCTTAATAGCCTTTAAGTCTCCTTTGTCCCACAAAGAAAAACCCTATATTTGTCCTTTGAGTTTTCCCACTCCTCTTGTCCTCTAGAGAAGCAAAATGTCTTCTCAAAGGGAAAGAGATCAAAGTGATTTACATTTTTAAAAAAATTAGTGTCCTGGCCAGTGTGGCTCAGTTAGTTGGAGCATTGATACATGCACCAGAAGGTCAAGGGTTGGATTCCCAGGGTCAGGGCACATACTCAGGTTGCGGGTTCAATCCCTAGTCAGGGAGCGTGGTACAGGAAGCAACTAATTAATGCATCTCTTTCACATCAATGTTTCTCTCTCTCTCCCTTCCTTCCTCTCTAAAATCAATTTTTTTAAAAGAAATTAGGGATATGGGGAAAGACATAAAACTGCTTAAGAAATGCAAGAAAGTAATTCTTGAGGGAGGTACATGGAGAGAGCATCCAAAAGTCGGTCTCAGTGAACCATAAATGACATTGTTTTCTTTTTTAAAAAATTCTTTATTGTTTAAAGTATTATAGTATTACGTATATCTCCTTTTTGTAAAGGCTTTGGAAACCTGGAGAAAGTATAGGTGTTTAGCAGTTGATGTGGCAAAATATTAAACTTTCATTATTTAAGGCTCAAACCCCTTCTCCTGGAGACCGTCCCCTTTCCTTAGAAAAGCATCCCTTCAGTGAACCTGTAGTGAGAGTCCATCATGATGTCTATGGTTGAGCCTTGTCAGATGCCAGAAAGAAGTGACTACCCATTACTCAGTGCTCAGGGGCTGACATCCCGAGCATCATCAGGAAGCGCACACACAGCTTTTGTCCATCTGAAGATCAGCACTGGGAAACAAGTGCCCTAAAAATAATGCATCAGGCTCCCCGAGTGGCCAGCCTGGTTCACTCTCTGCAAAGAGACCCCCTGCGATTGCCTCAGACTCTGAGGGGCCTGATAAATATCCGAGAAAGCTTTTCCCAACCTCCCAATGCTATTAGGTAGGATGGGGAGAGAAGCTGACGTTGTCAGAGGCATGCCTGTCCGAGGGACACAATAAAATAGATAGCATGGTATGAGTGGAAGGGACAGAGCAGCTCAGGAGTTCATTCACGCTTAACCCCTACATTTTTCATGATGCTGACATGTTTGGGACCTTCAGCTCTCCAAGATCTTTGCTACCTTGTCCAAGATGAGTAAGTCACTTGACCAGTATAAATCTCCATTGTTGCTCACTATAAATTGAAGATATTACCTTACAGAATGATTTAGAAAAGTTTTAAACAATATATGTATATGTGTACATCATTTATATATAACTTTTACATATATAGATATAGATATAGATATAGATATAGATATAGATATAGATATAGATATAGATATATCTGTGTGTATATATACAAATGAATTTGTGCACCTTGAAAGAAACTGTGGGCTGCGAGGCTGCAGTGGGCACAGGGGAGGGTCTCAGCCCATCCTCCATGCCCCCGCCTGGCCCCTCCTACCATGGCCCGATTGGGGCCAGTGCCAGCAGTGGGTGCGAGCAGGGCCAGAGCCATCAGTGGGTGTGAGCAGCAGTTGCTGCCCTGATTGCCCCTCAGGAGCAGGAGGAGGTGGAGAAGCCCTTGGGGGCGATAGAGGCTGGCAGCCATTGCTCATTCCTGCTGATAGTGCTGAGCAATCAGGACCGGTGCCAGGCACAGGCAGTGGGTGAGAGTGGCGGCTCTGGTGCCAAGTGCTGGCAGTGGGTGCAAGCGTTGCTTGTGCCAGCAGTGGGTATGAGCAGCGGCTGCCGGCCCCAATCACCCCTCAGGAGTAGGGGGAGGTGGAGAAGCCCTGAGGAGTGATTGGGGCCAGCAGCCGCCGCTTGCACCCGCTGACGGGGCCGAGCAATCGGGTCCAGGGCCAGGACCAGCAGCGGATGCAAGTGGGGCCGGCGCCGGCAGCAGGTGTGAGCACCTGGCGAGACCACAGTGTGCAGGAGCAAAGAATTTTCAGTAACTACCAGAGGCTTGCTCTGATGACAGTGACTGGCGCCCCACCCCACCTTGATCTGATGTCCCCGCTCACCTGCTCCACCATCCTGCCATGTTCTGCACTCTGCCACCTATTGCAGATGCCCGCCATGTTCCGCGCACGCCTCCTGTTGGTCAGCGCACATCATAGCGACCGGTTGTTCGGTTGTTCAGTTGTTTGGTTGTTCTGCCATTCGGTCTATTTGCATATTAGCCTTTTATTATATAGGGTAGTCCAAAACATGTGTAGTATCTAGAATAATATAAGTGAGTGATCTTTTACATTCTCCTCTTCAGCATTGGTAAATGTTATAATGTCTGGCCTATCAAGCATTATCATAAAAGAGGCTCAGAGAAGCTTGAGCAGCCATATTTTCAACAATGAGTCATTCAGCCCGGCTGGTATGTCTCAGTGGTTGAGCATCGACCCATGAAGCAAGAGGTAACTGGTTCGATTCCCGGTCAGGGCACATGCCCAGTTTGTGGGCTTGATCTCCAGTAGGGGGCATGTAGGAAGCACCAATCAATGTTTCTCTCTCTTGGTGTTCCTATCTCTCTAACCCTCTCCCTTCCTTTGTTTTGTCTTGTGTTTGTTTGTTTTTTAAAGGTAAAACAATGAGCGTCCAAATTCAAGTGCAGCTCAGTGAACTGCAACATCTGGAGGTTAGCAGAGCTGAACTGTGGTTCTCACTTAGCCATTCACAAGTTGAGCATCCATGATTGATTTGCATATATAAAATCATCCTTGCATCCCTGAAATAAATCCTACTGATCATGGTGTATGATCCTGTTAATTTAGTACTAAATTTGGTTTGCTAATATTTCTTTGAGAAGTTTTGCATCTATATTCATCAGGGTTGTTGGCTTGTAATTTTTTTCATAGTATCTTTGGTTTTGGTACCGGGGTAATGTTGGCCTCATAGAATGAGTTTGAAAGCATTCCTACCTTTTCAATTTCTTTGAGTAGTTTCAGAAGGATAGGTATTAACTTTTTGCAAATGTTTCATAGACTTTACCTGTGAAACCATCTGATCCTTTACTATTGTTTGCTGGGAGGTTTTTTTATTACTAATTCAATTTTGTTACTGGTAATCGGTCTGTTCAGATTTTCTGTTTCTTTATGATTCAGTCTTAGAAGGTTTATGTTTCTTAGACTTTTCCGTTTCTTCTAGGTAGCCCAAGCTGTTGGCATACAATTGTTTATAGTGTTCTCTTGTGATCCCTCGTAGTACTACGATCTCAACTGTAACTTCTCTTTCATGTCTGATTTTATTTATTTGGGCCCTCTCTCTTTTTTTTCGTAATGAGCCTGGCTAAAGGTGTATCAGTGAAATAAATAATTATTAAAAGTTGGAAACTTGGAGAAGGGGCCCCTTGGAGCTGAATCTCAGACCTCTGAGAAGGACACTGCTGGGCTGGGCCTGGTGTCTCTGAGTTTAGAGCAAGACTCCAGGGACTCGGGACTCAGATCTGAGGAGGCACTACCCTGCTGATGTCTTCAAGTGGAGGCACCATGAGCCTGAATCCAATGGCGAGCTGATTCTGCTGCTGCAGCAGAGAGCACTGCTGCTTCTGGGGTGATGCTCTCCGAACGCTGAACTGATGGAAAGCTGCAGGGAGCTCATAGGAAGAAGTAAGGCCCCTTCCCCGTCATTCACCCAGAATCTCAAGCCTAAGTGTAGCAGGACAGTGTTTGTGCTTAACGGTAATAACTTAATAAAGTTGCCAGTAAAGGGTTCTGGAAGACATAAATGAAAGAAAATAAGAGGAGAAGAAATAAGGAAGGACAGGTAGACTGCTGGACATTACTGAAGATAAATAACCCCATGGTATTTAAAGTAAGAATAATGCCAACACCTACCAGTGATTTTGCTCTACAATGTGCTAAGCTCTTTGCCCATTTGCACTCTTGTTCTCTGACAACTCTATGATTGAGGATTTATTATTCTCATTTTATAGATGAGAAAGCTGAGAACCAGAGAGGCGTAGGGCCTTGCTCAAAGTCACAGAGCGAATAAACTCTGGAGGATTTGAACCCTAAATTTGAATACTAAATTTAATATTTAGTATTAAAGCCCACACTCTTCTCTCTCTCCAACCTCATGCTTCTTGGCTAATGTGCATTTGGAGAATTAGCATTTTATGCCTGGCAGGCGTGGCTCAGTGGTTGAGCATTGACCTATGAACCAGGAAGTCATGGTTCGATTCCTGGTCGGGTTGCGGGCTTGATCCCCAGTGTGGGGCGTGCAGGAGGCAGCTGATCAAGGTCAATGATTCCCTCTCATCATTGATGTTTCTATCTCTCCCTCTCCCTTTCTCTCTGAAATTAATTAAAAAATATTTTTTTAAATGCTGGGTACCGGGAGAAAGAGAGGACTTGGTGTGCGGGACACAAGTGGTGTGTGTGTGTGTGTGTGTGTGTGTGTGTGTGTGTGTGTGAACTCCACTTTCAACTGTTAATGGAACCCTATCTACATGCCTGAGCTCATGGGGCCTGGAGACCCTAAGTTACTATTATTTCCATTAAAGGCTCTAGTCAAGGAAAGAAAGAAATGAAGAGGATAAAGGGAGAGGAGGGTAGGGGAGGAGAGAAGAAAGAAACCCTCCTACTTGGTGGGCACAGAGCCCCTCCCTGCACAAGTAACTGCCTGAGAGTCAACTTTCCTTGCTTTCTCTCAACCAGAGCAAAAGAAGCTGTAATGAGGTTATTTATCCCCCCCCCCCAAGAAGCACTGTGGTAATAAGTCCCTCAGCTGACTGCTCTCAGGCAAAGCTTTCTCACAAATATATGAAATGCCCCAGCCCAGCAATCAGTACAGCTAATTGAAATGCCAACTTGAAGCTCACTAGATAAGCGGCCGCTGGGGTCCCGGTCATTACCAGCGATTAAATGTTATGCGGAAAGATCACGAAGAGACCCAGGTTTAGCAATATACTTTAACCCTACACCCACTGCGGGAAAGAAAGAGGAAGACAAACACAGGACGAGAGAGCTGGAATAAAACCAGGGCAGAGTTTGGCTTGGGGGCTTAGCAAGGGAGCACAGACATAACGCGGCAGGAAAGACAGGCTGACGGTGGGGAAGAACATAGATGGAGTCCACGCTCTTCACTAAAGGGCCTCTTGGTGAGGAGGGCAAAGGAGACCCAGGGGTCAGGTCTGGTGCCCACCATGGCTGCATCTCTTTTTTCTCACCTGTAAAGCAAAAATAATAATGTCTATGTCTTGGAATTGCCATGAGGATTAAGTAAATATGTAGTTTCAATGCAGAGATGTCTGCCTAACACGGAAACATTATTCAATAATAGATATCCCTACCATGGGTCAACTAACAACAAGTCAACAAATCTGTATTATCTTTATTGTGAATGTATTATATCCAGGAACTCTTAAAGGAGTGCCAAGACAAATCAACACATGTTCTGGCCTTCAGACTCTCCAGGTAAGATACCAACTCCCAGGGCCTGTGCTGAGGATTCTACATAAATTAGGACCTTCAGTCCCCAGGAGACCTGAAATACAGGCTCAGCCACCACACAGCAAGGGAGCGAGAAAGCTGTGTGTTCAAAGCCTGGTACGCCCGCCTCCCAAGGCCATGGCATTTCCGTACACCACTTGGTATCCCATTTTAGAGATGAGGAAACTGAGGCTCACAGGGGCTACTTAGCCCAAGGTCTCAAAGCTTATAAATTGCCAGGATTCCAAGGCTCCAGGGCCTGTGTTCTCCCTAGACGGAAGGTACTTGAGGTCAGAAATCATGTTTTGTAACTTTTTATATCCCCTGTGGCACCTAGTGCGGCTGAGCTCACAATAAGTGTTGCCTGACTGCTGAGGGTCTGTTGAATTTCCCTGTCGGCAGGGGAAGGGTTAACAGCTCTGGTGGAGGGAGCCTGGCTCTGGGCAGCCTCTTCTAAATAATGAGCCTCTGGTGTCCTTGCTAATGACTTTCTCCTCTCACTGCTTCAGGTTTTACTCACAGGAGTAATGAATTAATTAGTGAATATGGGTGAGAAGCTCTTTGAAGTTGTAAAAAGCCCAGAGTACAAATGCTAAGAAAAGGGACCAAGTAGACTAAATCAGACACCCTGTGAGGGCTGGAGAGCTGGGCCACCAACTCTCTGGGGACAAGTGCAAACAGAACAAAGGAAAGGAAGAAGGGACCTCCAGCAGCACCAGTGGAGTCTGGCAAAGAGTTCACCTGGCCTGCTGTTCCCATGGATTAATATTGGCGTAGTAGGCCAAGAATCTGGGGCCACCTAGAGGCTCAGCAGGAAATAGCACCATGCTACCAGTGTCTTGGTTGATGGATTGGTTTAACTAAGGCTACAAAATCACTTCACAACCAACCATCACCAAGCGGCTTGGTCTGCAAACTGTGGCTCGCAAGCCACATGCGGCTCTTTGGCCCCTTGAGTGTGGCTCTTCCTAAGCCTTAGGAGTACCCTAATTAAGTTAATAACACTGTACCTACCTGTATAGTTTAAGTTTAAAAAATTTGGCTCTGAAAAGAAATTTCAATCGTTGTACTGTTGATATTTGGCTCTGTTGACTAATGAGTTTGCCGACCACTGACCAAGCCCAAAGAATTATAATACTCATTTAGTTGTATCATCTGCAGGTCAGTTGAGGGTCAGCTGGTTGGTGGTGGTTTGGCTGGTGTGGTTCAGCTGTGCACCTCATTCTCTTCTGGGATCATTCCCCTCCTGAGAGGTGCAGCCAGTTGAAGCAAGCTCTCCTCATGGTGATGGGGAAACCCGCTCACAAGTGCATCCCAAGACTCCATTTGCATTTCATCTGCTAATACACCATTGGCCAAAACAAGTAATAAAAATAAGATAAGCCCAGAGACAAGAAAGTGTCCTCAACACTTAGGGCTATTGACAGAGAGGGGTAAAGAATTGAGGCCATGAATATCGTCTACCATGGCCAATCTAAACATGGTGAAGAACAAACATGAAACCTTTATTCTCTCTAATCTGCCTTCAGTGCTGTGTCGCATCCCCTTTTTCATCCCGTAGTGGCATCCCATAACTTTTTAGCCCCTTTTAGCACTAAAGAGTCAGTCCAGTCCAGTTGCACACATAGGGTTATGTCTAATTTGCATTCACATCCCCCCAGTGCTCAACCCGTCATGGCCTGAAGGACTTGGGGCAGGATGTTCAGTCCTTTCTTCCCCTACCTCGTCTGTCTCCACTCCTCTCTCCTCCAGGGAGAAGAGGGAATTAAGGCAGAGAGGAAAGAAGTCTTTTTACATGGCAGGTGCTCCTTCAGACACCTATGAGCTCTGACTGGCGGCATCCAAATACTGGCTGCCTCGAAGCCACACACAGGAGACCCTACAGGGTGTCTCCATTGCCGTTTCCTAACATGGGAGAGGCACCTGGATTATCTCTTTCAGTCCCTCCATAGCCACGCTCAAATCTTACCCTGCAACTCATCCCACAGCCCACTCGGGCTGCGTAACTGCAAGTCAGACATTTCTGATGCCCCTCCTCTCATCCTCTTGGCCACCACTTGGCCCTGGCCATTCTCACGGCAACAAGCTACAGCATCTCCCTGCATGTCCATGGAGAAAAAAAAGGAGAAAGGATTTGCAGCATTACCTGAGACCCTAACACCTGAGAATATTTTCTCACTATTGCTTCACCATGGGACCCAAATATGCTCTCGAGTGGTTGACTTAGATATTCCAGAATAAAAAGGAAATTATTGTCCCCAAGTTGGGGAAATATTGGGTGTCTCTTAAGGAGATTTACCAAACTAAGTACATGGACACTAAACCCAAGGAAAATATTGCCAGGACCTAGGAAATCACTGACCACAAAAGGGTTCTTTCAATAAATAAGTTAATAATTATCCTGTATTTCTTAAAGTGTACAGGACATGAAATGATATACATTCAGCAAACCGTCATGACCAGAAGCCAAACACTCAAACGTGTGTGTGTGTGTGTGTGTGTGTGTGTGTGTGTGTGTGTGTTGTATCTTGTTCTCGTTAGTGACCCACAGCAAACCCCTGAATCCAAAAGCCCTGATTTGTGCTTGTAGGGGAAGGAAGCACACAGTTTGATCATGGCAGGTTCTCAGGTGGGACTTAGGGGAGAAAGTTCCCACAGAGCAGAGGACCTGATGGATGGGGGCAGCTCCTGAAGGAGACGAAGGCTGGTAAGTTTCGGGGACCTGTGCTGAGAAAGACAGACACACCTGGGGCTGGGCCCTGAGTGAGGCGCATGTCCTGATTTGATCACGGTTGTTTGTATGCCTGTGTCTTTGCAGGACAGGCCCAGCTGTATCAATGTTACGTGTCTGAGAGAAGGTGACACTGATTGCTGCTGATGGGTGACAGGGGTCTGCACCATCAAGGGCCCACCCCGCCTATTGGGACAGGACACCTAGACTGACTCTTGGGTCTTGATCCTGGGTAGGGACAATTAAGAGAGCCCAGTGGTTTCCTCAATGACACCCAGACCAGCAATCCCACCAGAATCCAGGGCGATGTGAGAACTCCTGGCCTCAGCCTGGAGACAGATGCTTCCAGTTGGATCTGGAGGGCCAGACCTGAGAGTTCAAACAATGAAGAGTTGCTTCAGAAGGCAGAGAGAGGTAGGGACTTGGGGACATGGGGATCTGAGATGAGGGGCAAGGAATGGTCTTGCAAATCCTGGTCAAGCCAAACACTGGTCTTTGGCCAGTCCAATCTCAGGTATAACCTGCACCAGCCACAGTCTTGGGGCCAACTTTCAGACCTCTGTCATTCCCACTCCCTGGAAGGGTCCAGAGGCCCCACAGCCTCCCTTCTGTGGTCCTGAATTGAGGCCAATGGAACTGGGACAGTACAGACCAACACTTCCAGACTCAAAAAGCTGAACCATATTGTGTCCTGGGTCAGCAGGGCTAGGAAAGGGGCAAAGGGCCTACAAAGAGACCTCAAGCAATAAAAAGTTCACATTCAGAGCATGTAAGGGAGACCAACTTGAATCTCCCAACCTTGAAGCAAATGAAGAGGTCCTTGTAATTTAAAAAAAAAAAAAAAAAAAACTCAATAGCACCACCTTCTGGCAAAAAAAGGAAAAACTTTAAGCAGCTGAAGGAAACCAAAATTAATAGAAACAACCAAGCAGTTCAAATCAGAAGACCTTCCAAAATCATATTCTAGGTCAAGTGTCTCATTTTAAAAGGGGGAATACTGAGGCCCTGAGAGGATAAGAGACTTTCACAAGGGTTAAACAGATTTCTGGTGACAGGACTAAAGATTAAATGTGAGACTCCAAGCTTGTCATTGAAGTTCCACAGAAGGCTGTAGAATGCAAACTTGTTTCTTTTTTAAAAAAAAATATGTTTTTATTTATTTCAGAAGGAGGAAGGAAGAGAGGAGAGAGATAGAAACATCAATGATGCAAGAGAATAATTGATCAGCTGCCTCCTACATGCCCCCTACGGGGGATTGAGCCTGCAAACCAGGCATGTGCCCTGACCAGGATTCAAACTGTGACCTTCTGGTTCATGGTCAACACTCAACCACTGAGCCATACCAGCGGGGGTGCAAACTTGTTTCTTTAGTTGTAAGTACATGGGAGTTGGGACTTAATGCCCCCACGAACACTGTGCCAAGTAACATGCTCACATAGATCACTGGTGTCCCCTTCACAAGGGAGCCTCCATTTCTCAGCTTAGAACTCATATTCGGGTGTGTCGATGCCACAGTTTGGGTTCTCTGACTGTAACATTGCCATTCCTGCTGGTGGACCAAAAACTAAAGTTTAGAAGATTTCTGTTGCAGCTGCCTCCACTCCAGTCACGTCATTGAACACCCATTCCCCATGGACAAAGGGAAGAGTGTGGGAGTGGTCCATCAAGAAAGAGCACTGGCATCCCCCTAATCTGCTCAGTTATGGAGAAAACTCATGACATTTCCAGAGACAAGTATAGAACTTGTTCCAGTTCTATAACTTGTTTATGCTTTGTGATTTTCCCAAGACTCCTACAGATCACATAGTTGAATGACTGGACTGTTTAAGGCCAGGCTGCATCTGATTTTTCCCACTCTAGGCCCAGCGCAGGGTTTCACAAAGACCCCTGCCCAGTGGTTCATTTAGAAATGGGATAGGTCCTCTCTTCTGTACATGGAATGCTAGGTGGGGATCCCCAGAAACCAGAGAACTCCATTCCCAAGAGGACTGCTTTGTAAATGGCCACTAGCCCATGACCTTAAGTAGGATCTGTGTCTAGCAAGGAGTGGCCACTCAATAAACAAGTGTTGAATGAACAAATGGTTTGAATTCCCAAAGTAGAGCATCATGGCATCTGTCATGTTACCTGAGATAGACTGTACACCTGGCCCCCTTTGCTTATTGGTCCTAGTCATCTGGCTCTTGACAGGTCAGCCATTCCTGGGTTCTCCTCGCTTGTCACTCTACAATCATCCCCACCTATGACTTCCACTTTCATCCAAACACCGGTTACTTCCAAATCCCAATCTTCAGCCCTATCCTGTCTGTAGGTCCTGATTGAATGGTGTCACGACCTTCCTGTATCCGTTTCGGGATACATTCTCTCAATTTATGAGAAAGCCCATGTGTGCTCCTGAATTAAACAACCAGGGCTTTATCTTGCTCACATATCAAGGAATCTGGAGGTAAGTGGTTGCTGGCATTCACTCAATAACTCGCTGAGGTCAAGGCCAGCACCAAGGCTGTTCTCTTGATTTTTTTCCTCCCACTTATGACTTCAAGGTTTCATGAAGCTACTGAATATGAGGCCATAAGAAAGGAGAGAGGAATTGTCTGCGTTACATTTCCATTTAATCAGGAAAAGCATAGGTGTGCAAGGAGCCAGGATGGCACCTTCGTCTTCTCTTAAATTCATCTCAAACCCTACCCCTTCTTTCTGTAGGTCCTGATCTCCTTTGCCAAAACCTAAGCCCCCATCGTCTCTCAGCCATACTTCTAAAACCACCTCTTCACCTGGTTCCCTGATTCTCTGCATGCCCTGACAACTATATCAACTTCCCCTCGTCCCCTCAAACCCAACAAGCTCCTTCCAAACTTGGTAGTTTGTCCTGCCTGGAACATTCCTCATCCCCTTTTCATTTGGCTGAGTCCCACCCATGTTTCTGATCTTCATTCCAAAGTCACCTTTCCAGCGTTCTCACCGACCCCCATCCCAGATGAACCAGATCCCTCTCTCATCACACTCTCCCCCAATAACCACCACAATTTGCAAGTGTCTATTGATCCGTGAACCTGTTTGCATCTCTGTCTTCTTTGTGGTGAGACTGTAGACTCCAGGAGGTCAGAAACCCTGTTTCTCATTCACCACACTGTCCTGGGGACCCACCATGCTGCCTCCAACACAGTCGGTGCTCAATATTATTTACCTGATTGGATTGTTGATTCTCTGAAAGGTGGACATTAACAAACAAATTCAAGCTGCCAAAAAGAAGGCTCTTTCCTTCATTAGTGAAAGAGGTTTGGGGGCAATGGAAGAATCATGCTGCTTTTTACAATTAAAATTATGGGCAGCTGCGCGGAATGAGCACAGAACCAGACAGACCTCTCCTGCCACCTGCCAACTGTGGATCTTCAGAAAAATGACTTCACCTCTCTGAGCCTCGGGTTTTTTTCTGTCAATGAGAACAACAAATTCATTTTTGAGTTATTGATAGAATCTGATAAAATAAAGAGTAGGAAAGTCTCTTCTCAACCCTTAAAGCACTGGAGAATTCCCGAGGTCCACGTGAAATGAAGGAAGCAGAGGGGAGACAGAGAGTAACGGGAATGTGTACAGCCTGGTCTGGGTGCATTTCACACACATATCTACACATGCGGGCTGAGTACTATGCTGAATAGCGTTCCCCAGAAATTCACATCCTCCTGGAACCTGGGAGTGGGATCTTCTCTGGAAATAGGGTCTTTGTAGACAGAGGTCATCGGGGACTAGGTGAGCCCTAGCCCAGTGATTGGTGGATTTATGAGAAGAGGGAAACCTGAACACAGAGACACAGAGAAGGCTGTGAAGAGACTGACTGATCCACTGACAAGCCAAGGAAGGCCCAGGACTACTGGGGAAGCACCCGGAGCTGGAAGAGGCAGGGAAGGAGCTCGCTCCAGACCACGGGTGGGGAACCTTTTTTCTGCCAAGGGCCATTTGGATATTTACAATATCATTCACTTAATATAAATTTATGTTGATATGAAAAAAGTGCCTAGATTTATTGGATTTTGAGTCCCACCTGCAGTTGCCTTGGCAGGGCCAGACCAAATGATTTCTCTGGCCTTATATGGCCCGCAGGCCGGATGTTCCCCACCCCTGCTCTAGAGCCTGCACAGGGAGCATGGCCCCGCCCACACTTGGATCTTGGACTTCCAGCCTCCTGGACTGTGAGAGAATAAATTTCTGCTATTTTAAGCTGCTCAGTTTGTGGTACTTTGTTACGAAAGCCCTAAGACATTAATATACTTACACTTGCAATTTGCCAGTTGCATACCTACAGTTGGCACATGCACCCCCACACACACACACACACACACCCTTTGCCCTAGTAAGTGATCCTTGTAACCAAGGAAACAGCTTCAGTGCTTAGCCTTAAAGAGCTACCAGGAAGATCTCTTAGCAAAAGGTAAAGAACAAAGACGAATTGTTCCCCCTGAACTGCCTGCTCCTTGGATGATCCTTGTCAATTTCCATGCCCCAGTCCCCTGCCTGCAGGTAATGCCAACAGAGACTGTGGCAGCAGCCAACGCCAGCTGCCCCTGTTGCCCAAGCTCTGGCTTCCCCTCCTCCTAACTGTGAACCACTGGGAGAATTCCACCACAGGGCCAGACTGACCAGGAGTAAGCGGGCAGAAAGCACTTTTATTCACAGTCCTGGGTAAGCAGATTCCATAAAAATGACCCATAAGGAGGCACTGACCAGAACGTCTTGGATCAGGGTGTCCACAGGTCACCTCCCCAGCAGGACACCACAATAGGATTCCCTTTCCTTGACTGAATGTTAGAGCTGAGACTAGAACAGCAGTCAGCACATCGCAGCGACAGAGGGAAGTCCCAACTCATCCACGAAGCCCACAGCTGGGTCTGTATCTCCTCTTCCTTCCACCTGCCAGCCACGAGGAGCAACTAATTCTCCCCACGCTCTGCAGGACAGAGAATGGGTCAAAAATGAGACCAGGACTTAATCCTGTGGCAGCCTGGTCTGCCAGCTCAGTCTTGCAGGAAGCAGATGCCAAGATGGCATCAGATGTAGGAGAGATTCATCTCCAGGGAGAGAGGGATGGGAGGATGGGAGGAGGCTGCGAGGGCCTTCACTCAGGGACCAGCATCTCACCTGTGAAAGGAGGGAGCAAGGGCAGGAAGGACTAGGGAGGAGGAGCCTCACAGGGCAGCTCAGTTCCGGTTCCGGGAAAGCGTCCACCAGGATGACAGAGAGAGCTGCTCCTTAGGGGACCCTCGTGGAGAGCAGTGCCCCGCCAGGCCCATCCCTGGCTGGGGGCAGCCTTCAGGAAGCATGGCCTCGTGTTCACGGTCAGGGATGCTCCCATGGCC
>NW_005871075.1:3127418-3152585 GCF_000147115.1 Myotis lucifugus
GCAGCTCTCCCCGCGAGTCTGAGCGGGCGTCTCCGTGACCCCGCACCAGCACGGTTAGCCGTGAGCCCAATAGACATGGAAAATGGGTCGGGTGAGGGCTCTGGTAGAGAGAAAACCCGAGCAGCATGTCCCCCACCGCCCTTTACTGGCCACGTCTAGCACGTGTAATGGACTCAGCACCTAGAATATGTTTCCATTTCTACGAATCACTGAGCCCACGTCGCTATCCTATCCGTGCTCCCATATTAAGGGACTGCTGCTCCGTCAGAGAGGAGGAGCCGGAAGGTGGTTATGCAGGGGGCCGGGTGGAACCCGCGTTCAGGGAGAAGCGGAATGCAGGTGTGCACAACCACCGCCTCCTCCCCAGGAGACTTGGGCAGATCCCCCACCAAACCACACGAACCGCTGCTCCCGCCCATGCTCACCCTCCTCCTGAATTGGAAAATACCCCCTGTGGACTCTGTAGGGGTCACAGTATCTACTCCACTCCTCATTCCCCATAGAAGGGAAATGACTCCCAGACCAGGGAGGGCCACGCCAGCCCATGGAGACAGGAGCCCAGAATTTCCAAGTCTCTCCGGGATGACCGTGAGGAAACAGGCCTGCATTCCCAGGCCCCGCTGTGCTGCGGTGTCCATGTTTAAGGAGCGCTTCCCTGTGCGGATCGCGGCCATAATGGGGGTGAAACCAGGCGCTGGCGAGCCTGCGCTCTCGAACCACCGCGCCGCAGCCTTCCCGGGGGTGGCCCGAAGCGCAGCCCCAGGGTTGCCGGGTCTGGTTCTAAGCGCACGAGGTAATTCACAGCCTTTGCCTCTGTGTGTGAGCTCCACGTTCTGTTTCTTGTGTTCGGGAGGTCAATTACTCTCCCGCAGTTTTGCAGGAAAGCTTTTCAAGACGTTCAAGTCAATGTTCTTATTAATTACTGAATCAGCTGTTTTACATACCCTAATTATCTCCCCGTGGCACCAACAATGGCCTTTTTAAAGATTTTTTTCTTACTTTCTGGTTAAAAATAGAAAATATGAATATGTATGTATTTTTAAGCTTTTTCAGAACTTAAACACAACTCGAGCGCCATCTGCTGTTTAAAAATGAGATTCCTACTGTTTCAGCTTGGAATATCCTACTAATAAAATTAATAGAAATAAACATAATACTATATTTCAAAGTAATATTTTTAAATGCCATTTAATCACATGTTGCATTGTTATGCTAAATATATCCATCCTCATGGCATTACTAATTATTGTAAAATATTTATTATGAATATCATAGCTAACACTTGGTCAGATCAATGTGTGTAGTAGGATCCATGACAGAAATCAACCACATCATGAATAATTTGTGCAAAATGTATTCCCTAAGCGCCTGCCATGGGCAAGATGCTCGAGCTCCCAGGGAGCTAAGATGTGGCTGATGGAGACAGATAATGACAACACCATGGGGTCTGGGCTGAAACAGGTGTATGAGGGGCCAAGGGGACATGAGAGAGGAGATATATGGGCGTTGTGATAAAAGAGGGAAAAAAGCAAAGGGAGAATCAGGAAAGGTTTCTTAGCGGAGGCATTTGAGCTTGGTCCTAATGGAGAAATGGACGACTTCCAGAAAGAGAAGAGTGGAGAATGCATCCGGGGCAAGAAGATGCTGGTGGAACCCAGCACAGGGGTGCAGCAGGGCCCACCTGCCACAGACCACAGAGCGACGCCTGGAACGAGCCGCCACCCCAAAGGAACCCCACCAGCCTTGGGAACACGGCAGCACCAAGGGTGGCTCAGAGAATGCTGCGTTCCCAGGGTTCTCCACAAGAGCAGCTGCTCCATCTGGGGTCACTGCTGGTGAGTAAGGAGACAGACAGGCTTTACTGACGGAAATGAGAAGATATCAGAGTGCTCACAGAGGGAGGTGTGGGTCGAGCAAAAGAGAAGTGAGCATTCTTGACTCCATTTTTGGAGACAGCACAAGTCCCAGGCCTGCTACCTCCTAGCCTGTCCCCCTGAAGGAAGGGAGGATCTCCATCCCAAAGCCATAGCAACCCCATAGATCAAGTGGAATGTTCTTAGAGTCTCTATCCTACATCAGAACGGAAGCACCCCCTTCTACAGAGTACCCAGACCCAGCTTTGGGGTCTCCAAGAGCCATTCCCTGCCCTGAGACCCGGGATCTGCCTTCCAGAGATCCAGGACACAACTCCCGTCTTCTCAGACCTGCTCACATGCTTAACGCGGGCCTGGCTGGAGCTCCGCAGGGCCCCCATGTAGTTAAAGGTCCAGGTAATAAGAAGAATGGACCATCTCTACCTCACACCTAGCCTCATTTGAGGATTCTCCCATCAGCCCTTGTGGAAGGCATGTTCATCCACCCGCTCAGGTGAAGAATTGAGGTGGGAACTCATTGTGCCAAGGCTCATACAAAGTCACGGTCACTCTGGTCTCTGAGAAGGAGGTGTCCACTCCTGACCCAGAAAGTCCCGTTTCGGCCATGCCATATGACTGAAGACACTGCCAGTCTCTCAGCTGACAACACCCTGTGCTAGGGACCATGGGAGATACAAAGAAAATGAGTCCTTGACCTTGCACTTGAGGGCAAGGGCATTCAAGGAAATGCCTGCTCTGTGCCAGGTGCCTACCAGGCATCATCTCTTTAATCCTGACAACAACTACCATGAGGTCAGGATTATCAAACCTGTTCTGCCAACGAGGAAACAGAGGCTCGGGGGAGCTACAAGTGATTTGGCAAAGATCCAAGAACCAGTACCTAGAAGATTCGGTCCCAAACCTCTGCTCTTTGTGCCAGAGAGCCCCGTGTGAACAGTGCAGATTCCTGGGCCCAGCCCCAGACGAACTGAATCAGAATCTCTGAGGGTGGAGCCCGGTGATGCGCTTTTAAAACCATTTCTCTCTGTGATCTTATGGTTGGTAACGTGTGAGGAACCACTTTAACCAGGGGGGCCCCAAGTTGGGGAGTCAAGGGCCAATGGCACAGCGGTAGGGAGTATGGTCTCTGAGCCAGAGTGCTTGGGTTCGAAACCTGGTTTTGCTGAATATTAGCTGTCACCTTGGGCAGGTCACATTCCTCACCGTGCCTCTGTTTCCTCATCTGAAAATGTGGGGTCGAAATAGTACAGCCCTATAGGGCTGTTTGGGGGTTGAATGAATTAAATGTGTAGCGAGTTTAAAGCACCGCCTGTCACAGAGGAAGCAACCAAAGTGCTGTTGTCATTGTAACATGATTATTGCCCAAAATGACACAGGAAAGAGGAGAATATTTAAAATTGTGGTCCCCGAAGGAGGGGGTAAAAGGGCAGAGTTCCCAGGGACTCGGACGGATAAAGACAGAAGAGATTAACAGTTCTTTAGTTTCAGGGCTGGTTCTTATGTCACTGTTTGCTATTCCTCAGGAAATGTCACCAAGAGCAAGTCACTGAGGTCAAGACTGGTCATGAATCCTTCCGCAGCCAAAGCCCAGCTTCTTAGGGATCTACAGGTGAGGGATGCGATGGTTCTTTAAGCAGCCAAGTGAGAGGTGTATGCTCTTGGTGGCCACCAGGGGGAGACAAAGGGGACCAAATTACCAAGTGTGAAAAGTATTCTCTTTTTTTTTTTCCAAATTACAGTTTACATTTAATATTACTTTGTATTAGTTTTGTGTGTATAGCATAATGATTAGATAATCATATGCTTTACAAAGTGTCCCCTTGATATGTCCAGTACCCAACTGGCACCATACATAGTTATAATATTACTAGAGGCCCAGTGCATGAAATTCGTGCACTAGGGGCGGGGGAGTTGTCCCTCATCCCAGCCTTCACCCTCTCCAATCTGGGACCCCTGGCGGATGTCCAACTGTCTGGAAGTTGGACATCCCTCTCACAATCTGGGACTGCTGGCTCCTAACCACTCACCTGCCTGCCTGCCTGATTGCCCCTAACCGCTCCCCTGCCAACCTTATTGACACCTAACTGCTCCCCTGCTGGCCTGATCGCCCCCACTGCCCTCCCCTGCTGGCCCGATCACCCCCACTGCCCTCCCCTGCCTGCCCGATCGCCCCCAGGTGCCCTCCCCTGCCGGCCTGGTTGCCCCCAACTGCCCTCCCCTGCCAGCCATCTTGTACGACGTGGGGGTGGCCATCTTGTGATGACACGAGGGCATGAGGGTCAATTTGCATATTACCTCTTTATTATATAGGATTGACTATATTCTCTATGCTGTATTTTACATCCCCATGACTAATTTGTAGCTACCAATCTGTACTTTTCATTCCCTTCACCTTTTCACCCAGCCCTCCCTCGCCCTCAACCTTCCTCCCCTTTGGCAATCATAGGTCTGTTCTCTGTGTCTGTGAGTCCATTTCTGTTTTGTTTGTTCATTTATATTGTGCTTTAGATTTCATATATAAGTGAACTCATATGGTATTTGTCTTTCTCTGATTTATTTCACCTAGCATAATTCCCTCTAGGTCTATCCATGCTGTCACAAATGGTAAGATTTTGTTCCTTTTCATGGATGAGTGATACTCCATTGATTATGTGTACACCACTTTTTTATCCATTTGTCTATTGATGGGCACTTTGGTTGCTTTCATATCTTGGCTATTGTAAATAACACTGCAATGAACATAGGGGTGCATATATTCTTTTGAATTCGTGTTTTGGTTTTCTTTGAATATATACCCAGAAGTAGAATTGCTGAGTCATAAGGCAGTTCCATTTTTAATTATTTTTTGAGAAACTTCCATACTGTTTTTCACAGTGGCTGCACCAATCTGCATTCTCACCAACTATTAAAAGGTATTCTTCAATTCCTAGAGGATTTGGGCTCTTTCCCACCGCTTTCTTTTTCACTCAGGCTATTTCCCTACTTAGAATGCCCCCCCTTCCCCCTTAACCTTTTGTCAACTACCCATCGGACTTCTTCATATTCAAACTAACCTACGGCCAGACATTGTGCTAGGGACCATGGAAGGTACAAAGAAATATAAGGCATTGCCCTTACCCTAAAGGGTAAGGTCCAGGCATTCTGCTGGACCTCAGACTCACATTGTCTCATTTAATCCTTACGACCACTACAGTGAGGTAGGTTTCATTTAGTGTCACCATTCAAGGCTTAGTTCAACAGAGATAAGATTCATGGCACTGTTATTGAATGCCAGGCACTGTGCTGAGAAATTTCTGTGGATTAGCTTTAATTCTCAGAACTTCCCAATGAGTAGATATGACTGTAATGCCCATTTTACAGCCGAGGAGACTGGGGCTTTAATGAAATTAAACAGCACCCTTGCCCAAGAACACAGAGCCAATAAAGGGGATGGAATTCAGACAGGAGCCCTCGGAGTCTGGTCATAGAACCGAAGCCACACCTTGGCCACGTCGCCTGAACGCCTGGCCACACTATACTCTCTCTTTCTGAATTCTGATTGTATTTATAGCCAAGCCAAGGTAGGGATTTGTACTTATTTCTTCTCTCCTACACGCAGACAGATTCCACTCTCCCATCCCATCCCCAGCCCACCCTTTTCAGGTAAAGAGTAAGTTCCTGAAGGCAGTGACTATCTCATCCTTCTTTCTGAGTATCCTGCATCCATTAGCCTCTCACCCAACACCGGGTACACTTAGCGGCAGACACATTTCTTTGACTTGAGTGCTTGCTCTTTTGGCCTTAAATTCTAACTCGAAGTGCTGGGTATACCAATTAGTGCAGGTGTCCAAATGCAAGCTCAGTTCCCTGACTTGGGCATCTTCCAGCTGGTCTGTGGGATGCACTGGCCCTAAAAGTCAGGCCTCGATGGGCTGGTGCAATGGAAAGGAGTTTAAAACCCACGTGCCCAGATCTGACAGCTGGCCTCACCACTTGCGAAGCCACTTCACCTCTGTCTGCATCAGTTTTCTGTAAAATGGGTATATTCATACCTGTAAAATGGGTATATTCATACCACACAGTAAGCTGTGAGGATTTGGTACAAACCCCAAACAATAGCTTTTCATCCCCTCATGTAAGACTTTTCCCCCCTGACATGATACCAAAGACTGCCAGCCCCAGGGACACTCAGCCAGTCCAGCCCCAGGGACACCCAACCAGTCCAGCCCCAGGGACACCCAACCAGTCCAGCCCCAGGGGGAGCACCCAGCCAGTCCAGCCCCAGGGGGAGCACCCAGCCAGTCCAGCCCCGGGGACACCCAGCCAATCAGGAGTTATTATTGTTGTTGTCTTTTCCAGACCTGGGTAGGCATCAGGAATGTGGGCAAGGGATGTGCCACAGCTTCATGATAATAGGAATGCCCTGAGGAATGTGTTATAAATAGAGCTCCTTGGACTCCACCCATAGAGATCCTGCCTCAATGAGTCTGGGTGTTTAACCAGTTTACGGGCTTGCTGACACAGGAGGCCACCAGCCCCTGGCTAAGGAGCACTGCCCTTAGGGCACGCGATCCCAGCATTGCCATAGCCATCAGGTCCTCAGACCATCTCAAGATTTGTAACTTACATTTTTCTTCATCATTTCATTCCCATCCACATGCTTGCGTAACAAATCTCTTTTTAAAACATAATTTATCTCAGTACCTTTAACACAAATATATTGAAAGGAAATATGACAGGTGGCTCACAGGAGCAGGGCCCTGGCATCAAAATTGCCTGATTGCAGTCCCATCTCTGCTGCTTGCTGGCGGGGGCAGTTTGGACTGGCTACTCAGAGTCTTGATGTCTCAATATGCATGTGTCCCAAGGGGGTAATAAGCTCGCTGTAATACAATAATTAAATGTTTCACACTAAGGCACTTACCACAGTGCCCAGCATGTCATAAGCACCCAGAAAATTTAGTTATTTTTAATATGATGAATGAAGAAAACCAGTATCACTTGCTACAAATAGAAAACAAACACCAAATTCCATATGTAACTGTGAAGAGTTGTTAAAAGTTCATCCGTAAACCACCCAAAGTCACCTGTGGATCATTGGTACATTCGGAGCTCAGATGAACATTGCTCCAGAAATTTCCCAGAACATTCCTGGGAAATGGTGCCATCCCCGGGCAGACTGGCTTGGGCACTATTTTGGTGTTGCTTCAGGCCTAACTTCGAGTCTCCAGTTTGCCTGAGAGCTGCACACGTGTCTAGGAAAAATTTCCTTTGGAATCCACTGTTTTGGGGCATCCGGAAGCGGCAGGAAGACACCCGTCTGCTCAGGGATTAGGCACTGATCCCTCTTCTGTGGGAAACAAAGCCGCCTCTCAGAGTGCCGTTGCTCAACACAGGCTCATTAGCGCTCTGTGCTTCCTTTATCTGCAGATCTCAACGTGCCTCAAAATAGTCATTATTGTTCACAACAGCCCGTCAGCCCAGAATCAGAGTCCCCATTCTGCAGATGGGAAGATTGATAGAAAGGGCTATTAAGTGACTGCACTCCTAAGTGACTGAGCCATTAAGTGCCTGTTGAGCAAACAGGAGTTGTGGCAAGAAAGAAAGTGCTGATGGTGAAGGCCCAGGCTTGCAATGCCTTCCCACGAATCGGGTGTTTGCCTGGGATGGAGACACACTCCTGCAGGAGGTCACAGTGTTCCCTCTGCTGTTCCCAGGGCGAGGTTGGAACAAGGACAAAGTCTCTGCAGCCAATTACAAGAGTTGGCCATGCAGTGGGCAGTTCATAAAGTTTCATTGGATTAAAGGGCAGAGGGGATCTTCCGAAAGAAGTTCCACGTCTCCTGGCCACCCAGTTTCCCACCAGAGGAGTGAAGGTGAACTCAGCATGGTCCAGAGGCTAAGGTGGATTGGGCTGCAAGATTTAGGACCCAGAAGGGCACAAAGGGGTGTAAATGGTGACCGGAGAGGAGGCCAAGAGCATGGCAGGCATCATATCCAGTGGAATAAGATGAAAAATAAGATAGCTCAGGAGATGAAGTTCAATACTTGCACTAGGAAGGTGTATAAAGAATCTTCAAAATGATCATTTCAGAAATTTGACCAAAGCAAGTCATGCGACAGTTATTTAAAGATTTCTGTAAGATCATATAAAGATAGCTATAAATGATAGGGCTTACAACAGTGTCATTTATATTAACAAAAACTATAAACATTCAAAATTGGAAATCCATTTAAAGAAGTTATGGTACATTTGTATTACCCAGCCATTAATAATACATTTAAATCTATTTCATCATAGTAAGTAAATGGAACTTCAGGATATAAAACAGAACCATAAAGCTATCAAAGGAAACAGAATTCTGTGCTTCAGAAAAAATTAGAAGGAACTGTGGGGATAGTCTGGGCGGTGGAATTAAGTGTGATTGCGTATATATGTTTTTTGTATTTCCTAAACTTTCCACAGTTCGTATGTGTCCTTGTAATTTTAAAATGTTAGCTTTTGTTTTTTCACTTTTACTGTCAATATTGTCAGGGCTCCAGTCTGGGACTTGCTCCACTTAGAAGTGGCTGTGGGGTTCTGAAACAGACCCACAGATTTACAGAAGTAGATGATCTCTGTTGCCTGCACACAAATGGCCAAGGTGTTCCCAGTCGTCTGAGTTTATGAAAGTCAACACAAGGCATGAGGATGACCTTGGCAGTCAGGAGATCCTGCTGGGGGTCCCAGATGAGCCACTCACCCATTCCGTGAGCTGGACCAAAGCACTTCCCCTCATGTTCTTCATCTACAATGAGGTGCCCTGGCAACCTCACAGTGGCCTGGTCTGTATAAAGCACGCCCAAGTGGCCTTGTCATCCCAATAGAGATGAGATAAATAGCCTCCTAGATCTTGACCCAGACGTAAGAGCCCACCCTTGGGAAGGTCTGCCCATTCGTGATTTGAGGACAGTATTTACTGGAATTACCATTCCTTGAAGCTAGTGCTCCACTATCATTTTTTAGGAACTCTTAGCCCAGAAACATTGAGATGTGTAGACTGTCAGGCAACACTAATACATGAGCATGTTTTTCATGAGGTCAGATATGCACTGGCCATTTTACAAAAGAAACCATGCAATGTAAAAGGCTAACACAAGTGGAACTCCTTAGAGCAGCAGTTCTCAACCTGTGGGTCGCGACCCCTTTGGGGGTCAAACAACCCTTTCACAGGGGTTGCCTAAGACCATCGGAAAACACATATATAATTACATATTGTTTTTGTGATTAATCACTATGCTTTAATTATGTTCAATTGGTAACAATGAAATTGGGGGTCACCACAACATGAGGAACTGTATTAAAGGGTCGCGGCATTAGGAAGGTTGAGAACCACTGCCTTAGAGGAAGGAGTGAAGACCTGTTTTGCACAAATGTGTGTTAAAAATTGAGTGGAGGCATGTTCTTCAAAGTAAACAATATGCTCCACTACCTGCCATCCATGGCTTTCTCATATTAATGCAGTTGAGTCTGGGATGTGGTACTTCAGTGAATCAACATGTCCTGATTCGTTAAGAGTCACCACAGCGAACATGGTGCTCATAAATTTACAAGGATTCCACTTGGGTGATTCAGAAAGTCCTCCAGGAGCTGAGCATGTCTCAAAGGTCACCGCTATGAACATTAGCTCTCAGACAGATGCTAGAACCTTGACATTCCCGGCTAAAGTGCTTCCCTGGATGGTTTTGCTCAGTGGATAAAGCGTTGGCCTGGGGACTGAAGGGTCCCAGGTTCAATTCCACTCAAGGACATATGCCTGTGTTGCGGGCTCAATCCCCAGTAGGGGGCGTGCAGGAGGCAGCCGATCAATGATTCTCATCATTGATGTTTCAGTCTCTCTCTCCCTCTTCCTTCCTCTCTGAGATCAATAAGAATATTTAAAAAAGAAAAAAAAGAGCAATGGTCACGATCTTTCATCTTATCTGGGGTCCCACCAGAAGGAAAATACCTATTCCAAAAATTCCAATGCATTGCCAGGGGTCTCGGGAGCCACCTGTTTGGGGGTTCTCCTAAGAATCTCCATTAAAAGGGGACTATCTTTTCTCTATACAAGTTCCTCATTTGGCCAAGAAAAGGAACCAATGGCGCCCCCAACAGGCTCCAAAACAATGTGTTCTCTTACTCTGGGCAAATCAGTGGCCTCCAATTCCACTGAAGAATTAGTGAGGACAATTACCTGTCACCCTGTCTCTAACTCAGAAGTTTATTTTACTGCT
This sequence comes from Myotis lucifugus, assembly GCF_000147115.1. NCBI lineage: Eukaryota > Metazoa > Chordata > Mammalia > Chiroptera > Vespertilionidae > Myotis > Myotis lucifugus. The sequence continues at coordinate 3,137,528 of NW_005871075.1, forward strand.
GTTTTGCTGGTGACTTTAGGAGGGGTGTCTGGTTGCATTAGGGATTTTTCTATTTATGATCTAGAATATCTCACTTCACCTCTGAGCCCACTTTGAAACCCGTGCTTACGCTTAGTCAGTCTCTGGCCCTGGTTCGGGAGGCCAGGGAGAGAGGGACACACCCAAGCTATGCCTGGGAGGCTGTGCTTTGGCTCCTAATTTTTAACTCTATTTCTAAGAGCAGGTTTTCTTCTAAATGGGGCATGACTGTCATCACAGCATCAAACACTAAGAGAGAGTGGAAAAAAGAAATGGGACCTTTTGAATTCTAAGAAAAAAGCCCTATTATATTAATATCATTACTATTATTGTTGTTGTTGCCTGGCAAGACAGAGGTCCACAGAGTGTCTGTGTCTAAGGAAAGCCACCAAAAACTTCAGCCAGTATTGGGAGCTCCAACAAATTCAGATCCACTGCCTGTCTGCCGCATCTCTGAGTTGGTAGCTTCTATGTACAGTGGCGAGCTCCTAAATCCCAAACAGTAACTTTGGACTTGTGGTCTTCAGTCACCCCAGGGGTGGAAGGAGATTTGTAGTGAATCAAACGCGTGTCCTCTGAGGTTGGTCATGGAGGAGTCAGGCCCTGAGAGCTGAAGTTAAGACTCAAAAGACCAGCACCTTCATCTTCATGAAGATTCTCCTTTTATTGCCCACTTCGAAGGAACTGGGTTCAACTTTATGAAAGCATTTGGAGACTTTTCAACTGAATTTCAGGGTATCTATCCTCCTTTCCTCTCTCTCCCCAGCCCACTTTTTCCCCAGCTTCCTAGATAGGTCTTCAGGTGGAGGGATTACTGAGAAATAGGAGCTCTGGAGGACACTTGCTCTCTGGCCCTGGTTACTGGCCTACTTGGAGCCATTGTCACAATGCTCTTGAACCTCGTCCCTTCTCTCCTGTGATTCTGTGGTTCAAGTCTATGTTCACATATTCATATGTGACACTTTTCTCTCCTGTTTTCATATCAGGCCCATTGTTCTGGCCTGCCAGAGTGTGTATTCTGAAATCTGTTAGTCAAGACACTCACTGTGTCTCCCTTCTCTGGCACACACCAACTTAAAAAGCAAGAGATCCCCAGCTTTACCCAGGCCCTTGATTAAACTATTGAATGACACAGCAGAAACCGTGCTCTCAATTTCTTCTCCTAAGGCTCATGTTGATTGGCTAATTCTCTCCCAAGGCTCATGTTGATTGGCTAATTCTCTCCTCAGGCTCATGTTGATTGGCTAATGAGCACTTTTAGGGCAAATGGTTATTTAAGGTACTTAGAATCCATGTCACTGTTTTCCCTTTCCAGCACCCATGACCCCAACTTTTCTGAAAAAGACCCCAACTTATCCATATTTATTATTTCCACAATATTCTACACTGGAGTCTTTGTTTATGTTAAAGCTTTTTATAAAAAGCTTTATTGTTTCCATTTGGTCCAATGCATGGGAGAGGGCTCCAGGGTGGTTAAAAGAATGGCTAGGGGTTTCAGGGAGAGGCTCAGGCAAACGCTAGGCACCATGGGATGCAGAGGGGCCCTCAGAGGCCTCTGGGCTCCACGGGCTCCTAGTCGTGCTGGAGGGTGAGCCTGTGGAAGAGCTCCTCGCCCAGCCCAGCCTGGGCCACAGCCTGCGGAGGGAGGCAGGTGTCACCCATCTTCTTGGTGAGCTCCACCTGCTCGCCCGGAAGTGGCTCTGCAGGAAGTCACAGAGCGGAGGGGCTGCGGACAGAACCAGGCCTGCGCTCCAAAGGGCCTGGGTCAGGTTCTCCAGGACCATTGGCAGGCTTCCATGGCGCCCTGAGTGTCGCCCACTCGCCTTGGGGAGGCCTCAGCCCGTCCTGGAGAGAGTGCGGCCCCGCGCTGGTTGCTCTTTAGGAGCCGCAGGGAGCCCTCCTGCTCCGAAGAAGGGCCGCGCCCCCCATGGCCACCTGGTTCCGGGAACAGAGGCCCAGAGAGAGGTAGGTGAGGCCGCAGATGCGGGGGGCGGGAGGGGGAGCGGGAGGGCGCAGACGGCCAGACGGCAGCCTCCGCTGGGTGGGATGATTCTGACGAATTTGGGAGCTCATGGTTGTTCGGAAACAAGGAGTTAAGGTAAAAAACGGTGTTGACTGGTCTCAGAGCTGAGGATGGTTCCTAAGGTGATGACTGGAAAAGAGATTGGAGGGTGGTCAGAGGCTCAAATTTTTTTAGTTTTTTGAGTCACTACACTGCTCTCAGGTGGTATGACTCTAAAGTCTCTTTTAATATATAATTGCACCACCTCCCCTTTGTTTCCTTTGCAATTTATTTGTTCAAGAAACTCGGTCCTTTCTGTCCTGTAGAATTATCCATGGGCTGAAATTTGCTTCTTGTACCCCTAAGGTATTGTTTAACATGTTCTGCCCTTCCTTGCATTTCTGTAACCTGGTATTTAAAAGTAGGGCTTGAGAGATTTATGTTTGATTACTTGGCATGTGGTCTTGGGTACTTCCATCTGGACACAATAAGGTCCCTTTTTTGTGAAGTTAGCAGCTGTTAATAATCTTTTCTCGGATCCATTATTTCATGAAGGTTTACAAAATGGTTATATCTATATTGCATCATTCTTTATTTACTAGCTGGACTATCTCTATAAAGAGAAACTTCTCTGTATAAAGATGAGTATTATAGTCTGAGATATGATTATACATAAAAAAAGAGACTTGTGCTTGATTCTTTCCCTGTATTTACCAGTTTTCAATATAATGAATTGTTTCTCTAGAGCAGCGGTTCTCAACCTGTGGGTCGCCAACCTGTGGGTCGCGACCCCTTTGGGGGTCGAACGACCTTTTCACAGGGGTCGCCTAAGACCATCGGAAAACACATATATAATTACATATTGTTTTTGTGATTAATCACTATGCTTTAATTATGTTCAATTTGTAACAATGAAAATACATCCTGCATATCAGATATTTACATTACGATACATAACAGTAGCAAAATTACAGTTATGAAGTAGCAACGAGAATAATTTTATGGTTGGGGGTCACCACAACATGAGGAACTGTATTAAAGGGTCGCGGCATTAGGAAGGTTGAGAACCACTGCTCTAGAGTCTTCCAAATGTGACCAATCAGGTTCTCTCAAAAGGATCATTATGAATTGATGCATTGAAACGTAGTCAGTGTGTTTCCACCTTGGTAATGTTCAAATTGTTCCATCTTTGGCTCCTGAGTTCTTTGGAGAGGACCCCGTTGCTCGTGTCTAGCTTCCTCGCGGTGGTATGATATGATGTTATAGCTTCACCAGGCACCTTTTCTGGCCCAGACCTGGAACCAGCTGTTTCTGCAAGGAGCCCTGTGTTTTTTAGCGAAAATGTTATTTTGGAACTGCAGTTAGGTTTCTAGGCTTTTTCACCAGGAGTAAATTATATTCACCGGGAGTAAATCCATTTCAAGAAACCAGTTTCTTTGCTCATCCACAGAAGAAACTCCTCACCCGTTAAAGTTGTGCCATGAGATTGCAGTGATGTAGTCCCACGTCCAGGCTCCCCTCCTAACGCAAGTTCTCCTGCTGTTTCCACCACATCTGCAGTTCCTGCCTCCACTGAGGTCTTGCAGCCTCAAAGTCACCCACGAGGGTTGGAATTGACTTCTTTCAAACTCCTGTTAATGTTGATATTTTGACCTCTCCCTGTGACTCACAAATGTTCTGAATGATGTCTAGAATGGCGAATCCTTTCCAGAAGGTTTTCAATTTACCTTGCTTAAATCCATTAAAGGAATTGGAATCCATGCCAGCTGTAGCTTTACAAAATTTCTCTTTTTTTCTTACTTTTATTTTGTAATTATATATATTATTGTTGATAGTATTACATATGTCTCCCACTTACCCCCCTCCTCCCAGTCCCCACACTGGAGTCTTTAGACAGATTCCATTCGCATCAACTGCTTAAGTCATAAACACTAACACAATAACCTACATGTTCTGAAATATTGCCTAAGTCCTTTACATGTCGTTGAAGAAAAAAATCTAATCCTCTGGCCACTGCAGGATAAGAGCACTCAGTTCTGAACAGCGTGCTTGACTAAGTCTGATTAATAAGTTTCTGAAGTTACTTTTGTTGATCCTCCCACCCTTGACGCCATACATTGCCTGTGGCAACATGTGTGTAGACTAATGAGGCTAGTGGAAACGTTTTCATTAACTTAATTATCCACACCTTCAGACTGAGGCTAACTCGGCTGTCGGGACACAGCAGTGTCTGCGCAGGCTCAGGGCTGCTCAGCCTGATGGGCTTCATGGGAGATCGAGTGGGGAATGGGGGGAAATAAGTAGCTGCATGAAGACAAAATGGCAAGATGCAGTGTGATTACCCAACTGCATGCACTTAGTAAGCACCTCGTATGGGCAAACCCAGGGAAGCAGGCACCACCTATGTTTCTAGCCGGCTTGATCCTCATGTGCAGTTCAAGCCAGTCTCTCCTAAGTTAGCGGAAATGGAACGTGTGGCTCCTCGTCCAGGAGGCCCAAATGATGCCTTACAAAGTGTTGTCCCCGATATCTCCAGTACCCACCGGGCACCCTACAGAGCTGGTACAATATTACTGACCACATCCCCCAGGCTGTACTGTACATCCCCGGGACTCTTTTGTAACTACCAATTTGTACTTTTTAATTCCTTCACCTTTTCCACCCAGCCCCCCAACCCCCTCCCCTCTGGCAACGGTTAGTCTGTTTTCTGTGTCCATGAGTCTGTTTCAATGTTGTTTGTTTGATTGTTTTGAAAAGTATGTTATCTAATCACTGTGCTGTACACCTGAATAATATGAAATAATATTGCATGTAAACAAATAAAATGGGGAAAAAAGAAGATCAAATGATAAAGCACCACGTCTATCCTGCCCCTGGACCTATCTGTTTTTATATCTCAGTCATGGTCAGCTCCCACAATGGGCCTAGACTTCATGGCTGAGAGCCTGCCCAGTGTGCCCGGTGCCGTGCTTTGCCTCCAACATCTCTCCCTCTGCCCCCCACCAACCCCCATTTCTGAGCCCCAGCCCCACAGGGGAAGTTTCTCCTGCTGCTTCATGTTTCCCCTCTCCAGCCAAGATCTCAGCCCGTTGCCTCTCCCAGTCTCCTGCTGCTCTGTTCTGCCCTGTCTTTTGCTCATCATCCCAGATATGAAGCTTTCACCTTGGTCTTTACTACCCAGGGACTTATAGAGCCTCCTGCTGGACCCTGTACAGGACATAGATGGTCCTATGGGAGTTCATGGCTCTTAGGAGATAAGACTGTACCTGGAGCCCTAGTCGGTTTGGCACAGTGGATAGAGCGTCGGCCTGCGGACTGAAGGATCCCGGGTTTGATTCCGGCCAAGGGTACATGCCAGGGTTGCAGGCTTGATCCCCAGTGAGAGTGTGCAGGAGGCAGCCAATCAATGATTCTCTCATCATTGATGTGTCTACCTCTCTCCCTCTCCCTTCCTCTCTAAAATCTATATATATAAAGACTGTATGTGGAGAATGATCAATAAAGGAAAGAGGGCTTCAGCACCTTGTACATCAGTCTTTCTCAAACTTGCTTGATCATAACAACCGCCTCCTAAAGATACAGCTTTCAAGGCCCCACCCATGAAGATTCTAATTCAGAAAATCTCAGGTGAGACCCAAACATTTTTAACAAGCACCCAGGAGATCCTCATCATGTGGCAAGTTTGGAAAGCACTGGTAAACAGCTATATGACAGTAGTTGGGACTATTGATTAAACCTCCATATGCCAGTCAAGGTACAAAGAAACGTATACGTATATATTGACTCATTATCTCAGCAGACTTTTCCAGAAAGGTATTAAATTCCCATTCAACTGATTAGAAAGTCGAGTTCCAGATACACTGAGTAATTGCTCAAAACATACATTTAGTAAGTGGCACAGCCAGGATTCAAAATTCTCTGACTTCCAACCCACATAACCTAAAATAACCTATTACCAAAGGCTAAATACTGGTGTAGACCAGTGGTTCCTGCGCTTTTGTTCATCTAGCAAAATATATTAATAACAAAATGTTGAGCATACAGCTAAAATGTATGTGTATTTTTAATGTATACCAGTAAGCACATACTATTCTAATCTATTATTGACATAAAACATACATAAAATGGCAGTTGAAAAATTTGACATCAAGATGCATTAAGAAATTTTTAATAATTCTGATTTTATTTAGCAACACTGAACAACTTGTTTAGCTTTCCTGAAAAAAATGATAGTAATACAAATTATTGATTGATAGCAGTGTGATTTTGAATGTATTTCCTAAATTGTTTCAGTCTTGGTTTAATCTTTATGATGTAGTGATTGATGGTTTGGTCCTAAATTCAGTTTGTTTTGATTCTTGCTTTTAATGGTTATCATAACTGGAAAAAGCAGCTCAGAAAGAATGTAGATTAAAATGAAAGAAATGTAACAGTGTTGCCTTATTCAGTCATAATACATGCTTTTCAATTCCATCTTCCAATTATGCAAAAATTTTGGGTAAAATTCTAGCTCTTAAATTTCCAGCTTCCCTGATCATAATCAATTTTCCCCACAGTTTATTGCATTAAAAAAAAACTAGTGTCACATCCAATAGCATTTCATTTGGAAACTTAAAATAGGCTAGAATATTCTGCTTCAGTCTTTCCAAGAATAGAGATATAGGTTATATATGTCATTTTTTTGTTTTGTTTTTACATTTTTTTTGCTCTTTCCATATTTTTACATAATTTTCATATTTATCTCTTTATTTCATTTTTTATTTATTTTTCAGTTACAGTTGGCATATAATGTTATTAGTTTTGGGCGTGCAACATAGTGACTAGACACTTATAACCCACAGTGTGATATACATCATTTTTAACAACGCTAACATGGGAAATGTTTCAAGTCAGCGGTGCTCAACCACTATCTTCATTTTAAAAAAGTATCTTATTTTCTTTTTACTCAAAAATAATATGCAATCTTTTTTATTGTTAAAAAATAACAATAATATGCACACAGAAAATTGCACGTAAGTGTGCAGATCAATGTATTTTCGTAACACTCAGTTCAAGTCAGGGATCAAGAAACAGAACACTGTCTGCAGCCCTGTTATCAAAAGTTCCTTTGTGCCTTTTCCAATCCTTCCACCCACCCCTCCAAGACTAACCTCAATCCTAACCTTCAGAGTAATCTTGCCTGTTCTAAGTAGAATCACAGGGGTATCCTCTCATATATCTGGCTCCTTTTGCTCAAAATTTCATTTGTGAGATTTCCCCATATCACTGAGGTTGTCATGGATTACTCATTCTCATTGCATAGAGCAGTGGTTCTCAACCTGTGGGTCGCGACCCCTTTGAGGGTCAAACGACCCTTTCACAGGGGTCGCCTCAGACCATCGGAAAACACATATTGTTTTTGTGATTAATCACTATGCTTTAATTATGTTCAATTTGTAACAATGAAATTGGGGTCACTGCAACATGAGGAACTGTATTAAAGGGTCGCGGCATTAGAAAGGTTGAGAACCACTGGCATAGAGTATTGTTCCGTGTGGATACATAGCAATACGTTTATTGATTGCACTTTTGGTGAGCACTTGGATAATTTTCAGTGTTCACATATTACGAATAGTGGTGCTGTGTGTGCCTCTCACTTGCTAAACATATATTTGCATTTCTGTTGGGTGTATCCTTAGAGTTGGATTTCTGGGTCATTGGGTTTGCTTATGTTCTGCTTTTGTGGATATTGCTAAGCAGTTGCCTGAACTGGTTCCATGAATGTACCCTCTCACCGCTGTGGGAGTTCTGGGTGCTCCATATTCTTGTCAACTCTTGGTACTGTCTGGTTTTTTTGTTTGTTTGTTTTAGCCATTTTGGTGCAGGAATGATGGCATCTCATGGTGGTTAACAGGTTTCTTTTGAAAAGCAGGTATAGTTTCATCTGCTATTAAATTGTAACATTTAGCCGAAACCGGTTTGGCTCAGTGGCATGGTTGCATTTCTTCAAATATATCTGTTATAGTTTACTCTTGACTGTCACTTGGCATCCTTGAAAAGGTAAAATAACTTGGAATCCTTGATTTTACGTTCATTCACTGTTTCAAATACTTTGCCAAAAGAGAATGAGGTAATCTGTGCTTGCACAAAGTATTTCCAGGTGCATTCCCTGTCTAATTAGGAAGTCCTGTAAAAATTCTGCTCTACTTTAAACTTCTTGCCTCCACATAGTGATCCACATCAGTGACATCCTGTTGAGCTCTGTGCTCATGTGGCTTTGACTCCTGGGTTTCAATATCTTGCAATAGAAAAGCAGCAAAGAAATTTCACATGAGGTGCTAGCTCAGAAAATTGGCCTTTTAAATTTCATTCAATACAAATACCAAAAATACTGCTTTTGTGAAGAAACTCACTATTGAGAATGTATTTTTTTCTAGTACCTCTTTTCTTTCTTTAAGAGCTCACAAGGAGTCCACCAATATATTTCACTAATGAAATGAAGAATCTAGAAATGATATGAGCTGAAATATGTTGGAAAACAACTCTGTACTTTCAAACAACTGTATCGTAAGCCTCTGACAAGATTTGTCTTAATGGTCATTCAAGTCTTCAGTAACAAGTTCTTTGCATCTTCTAACAATAGTTAATGACCATAGAGTCTATTTTAATGTATCACTATGTAGTTTTCAAATATTTCTTCAGCCATTTTCACCATAGCAAAAGGAACAAGTATTTGACCAAGGGGTTATGGCCTTTCACTGTTAAGTAATAAATTCAAAATTATGAAACTTAATCAAATTTTATAAAGGAATGGATTGGGTATATCAAGACCTTAAACTTGAAAAAAAAAAGTTTTTAAATGTCTTGCTGATTGCCATGGCTTCACACTGTCATTAGCTATTTCAAGATACAATATTTATTCAAAAGGAAAGTCACCATTAATAATAGTGGATAACAGACCATACTTCAAATGGTCTTTATTTTTTTTAATATATTTTTTTTATCGATTTCAGAGAGGAAGGGAGAGGGAGAGAGAGATGGAAACACCAATGATGAAAGGGAATCATTGATTGGCTGCCTCCTGCACTCCCCTACTGGGATTGAGCCCGCAACCAGGGGCTGTGCCCTGACCAGGAATCAAACTGTGACCTCCTGATTCATGGGTCAATGCTCAACCACTGAACCATGCCAGCCAAATGATCTTTTTAATTTTTTAAACCATTTAATTGCAAACTATTTCAAACACTCAAGAAAGTACAGATAATAACAGTGATGTTTAATATTTTGCTATACCTCTAACCTCTTTTTAAAGTTCTTTTTAAAAATCTTTATTATTGAAAGTGTTACATGTCTCCTCCTAGCCCGCCCCGCCCTCTGTCTCAGTCCTTCCCTACCCTATTGTCTGTGTCCATGGGTTATGCATATATATATGCATACAAGTTCTTTGGTTGATCACGTCCCACCCACCCACCCTCCCCTGCCTTCCCTCTGAGATTCCACAGTCTATTCCAGTGATGGCAAACCTTTTGAGCTCAGCATGTCAGTCATTTTGAAAAACCCTAACTTAACTCTGGTGCCGAGTCACATATAGAAATTTTTTTATCTTTGCAACCATAGTAAAACAAAGACTTATATTTTTGATATTTATTTTATATATTTAAATGCCATTTAACAAAGAAAAATCAACCAAAAAATGAGTTCACGTGTCACCTCTGACATGCGTGTCATAGGTTCACCATCACTGGTCTAGTCTATGCTTCTATGTCTCTGGATCTATTTTATTCATCCGTTTATTTTGTTCATTAGATTCCACATAGGAGTGAGATCATGTGATACTTTCTCTGACTGGCTTATTTCATTTAGCATAATACTCTCCAGGTCCTTCCATGCTATCACAAAGGATAAAAGATCCTTTTTTTTACTGCTGCATAGTATTCCATGGTATAAATATATCACAAATATATCACACCATTTTTATCTACTCATCTACTGATAGGCACTTGGGCTGTTTCCAGATCTTAACTATTGTAAATTGTGCTGCTATGAACATAGGCGTGCATACATTTTTTCTGATTGGTGTTTCGGGTTTCTTTATATATATTCCTAGAAGTGGGATCACTGGATCCAGTTTCATATTTAATCTTTTGAGGAAACTCCATACTATTTTCCATAATGGTTGCACCAGTCTTCATTCACAGCAGCAGTGCACTAGGGTTCCCTTTTCTACACATCCTCTTCCGCACTTGTCATTTCTTGTTTTGTTGATGGTAGTCATTCTGACAGATGTGAGGTGCTACCTCATTGTCATAATTTGCATCTCTCAGTGACTTTGAGCATTTTTTTCATATGTATGTCACTCTGGAGAAGTGTCTATTTAGGTCCTTTGCCCATTTTGTAATTGTATTATTTGTCTTCCTTTTGTTAATTTATATGAGTTCCTTATGTATTTTGGATGTTAAGATGTATCATTGCCAAATACATTCTCCCATACAGTGGGCTCCGTTTTCATTTTGTTGATGGTTTCTTTTGCTGTGCAGAAGCTTTTTATTTTGATGTAGTCCCATTTGTTTATTTTCTCCTTACTTTCCTTTGCCCTAGGAGATGTACCCATAAACATATTGCTGTGAGAGATGGCTGAGATTTTGCTGCCTATGGTTTCTTCTAATATTTTTTATGGTTTCATGACTTACATTTAATTATTTTATCCATTTTTAGTTTATTCTTGTGTATGGTGTAAGTTCGTGGTCTAGTTTCATTTTTTTGCATCTATCTGTCCAATTCTCCCAACAACATTTATTGAAGAGACTGTCTTGACTCCATTGTATGTTCTTGCCTCTTTTATCAAACATTAATTGAATGTAATGGCTTGGTAGATTTCTGGGGGATCTCTGTTCTGTTCCATTGATCTATATACCTGTTCTTGTGCCAGCACCAGGCTGTTTTGATTATGATGTCTTTGTAGTATAACTTGATATCTGGTATTGTGATTCCTCCAGCTTTGTTCTACTTTCTCAAGATTGCTGCAGCTATTTGGGGTCTTTTTTGGTTCCATATAAATTTTGGGAGTATTCTAAATCTGTGAAATATGCTGTTGGTATTTTAATAGGGATTGCATTGAATCTGTAGATTGCTTTGGGTCGTAAGGACTTTTTTAAAATGATATTAATTCTACCAATCCATGAACACGGTATATTCTTCCACTTGTTTATATCTTCCTCTGTCTTTTTTTTTTTTCAATGTCCTATAGTTTTCCGAGTACAAGTCTTTTACGTTCTTGGTTAAGTTTATTCTTAATTTTTTGTTGAAATAGTAAATGGGATTGTTTGTTTAGTTTCTCTTTCTGAGAATTCATTATTAGTGTATAAAAAAAGCCATCGATTTTTGGGTGTTGATTTCATATCCTGCTACATTGCCGAATTAATTTATTAAGTCTAGTAGTTTTTTGGTGGAGTCTTTAGGGTTTTCTATGTACAATATCATGTCATTTGCAAATAATGAAAGTTTTACTTCCTCCTTTCTAATTTAGATGCCTTTTATTTCTTCTTCTTGTCTGATCACTGTGGCTAGGACTTCCAGTACTATGTTGAATAAGAATGGTGAAAGTGGACATCCCTGTCATGTTCCTCTTCTTAGGGTAATGGTTTTAGTTTTTAACCATTGAGTATGATGTTTACTGTAGGCTTATCATATATGGTCTTCATTATGTTGAGATATTGCTCCCTCCATTCCCACTTTGCTGGATTTTGTTGAATGCTTTTTCTGCATCTATTGATATGATCATGTGATTTTTGTCTTTTCAATTTGTTTATGTGATGTATCACGTTTATTTGTTTGCGAATGTTGTACCAGCCTTGCATCCCTGAGATAAATCCCACTTGGTAATGGATTTTTAATATATTGCTGGACCCAGATTTGCTTATATTTTGTTGAGGATTTTAGCATCTATGTTAATCAGGGATATTGGCCTGTAATTCTCTTTCTTTGTAGTGTCTTTATCTGGTTTTGGAATTAAGATAATGCTGGCCTCATAAAAATAGCTTGGAAGTGTTCCTTCTTCTTGGATTTTTTGGAATAGTTGGAGGAGGATAGGTGTTAGTTCTTTGAATGTTTGGTAAAACTCCTCTGTGAAGCCATCTGGACCAGGGCTTTTGTTTGCTGGGAGTTTTTGATTACTGCTTCTATTTCCTCAGTTGTTATTGGTCTATTCAGGTTTTCTGATTCTTCCTGATTTAGTTTTAGGAGATTATATTTTTCTAGGAATTTTTCCATTTCATCCACATTGTCCAGCTCGTTGGCATATAGTTGTTCATAGTATTTTCTTACAATCCTTTGTATTTCTGCAGTGTCAGTTGTTACTTCACTGCTTTCAGTGAAGTAACAACTGATTTTATTTATTTGGATCCTCTCTCTTTGCTTCTTGATGAGTCTGGCTAACAGTTCATCAATCTTATTTATCTTTTCAAAGAACCAAATCTTGGTTTCATTGATCTTTTGTATTTTTTTTTTTAGTCTCTGTGTCATTTATTTCTACTCTAATATTTATTATTTTCTTCCTTCTACTTACTCTGGGCTTTTTTTTTTACTGTTTTCTTTCTAATTCTTTAAGTTGTATGGTTAAATGGTTTATTATTAATTTTTTTCCATTTTTTGAGGTAGCCTGGTAATGCTTTGAACTTCCCTCTCAGGACTGCTTTTGCTGTGTCCCAGAGATTTTGGGTTGTTGTGTGTTCATTTTCATTTTGTTTCCAGGAAGTTTTTGATGTCTTTGTTTATCTCATTGGTAACCCATTCATTATTTAATAACATTCTATTTAGTCTTCATGTGTTTGAATGTTTTTTAGTGTTTTCACTGTAGTTGATTCCTAATTCCATTACATTGTGATCGGAGAAGATGCTTGATATGATTTCAATCTTCTTGAACTTGTAAAGACTTTTTGTGTCCTAACATGTGGTCTATCTTTGTGAATGACCCATGTGCCCTTGAGAAGAATGTATATTCTGCAGCTGCGGGGTAAAATGTTCTGTAAATACAAAGTAAATCCTTCTGATCCAGTGTGTCATTTAGAGTCCCTCCTTTTTGTTAATTTTTTGTCTGGAAGCCCTTCCCAGGGAAGCCAGCAGGGTATTAAAGTTCCCTACTATGTCTGTATTGTTGTGGATCTCTCCCTTAAAGTCCTCTAGAAGTTGTTTTTTTATATATATACTAGTGGCCCAGTGCATAAAAATTTGTGCACTCGGGGGGGGGGGGGGCGGAGTGTCCCTCAGCCCGGCTTGCACCCTCTCCAATCTGGGACCCCTGGAAGGATGTCCTACTGCCGGTTTACAGGGATCGGGCCTAAACTAGCAGTCGGACATCCCTCTCATAATCTGGGACTGCTGGCTCCTAACCACTCACCTGCCTGCCTGCCTGATTGCCCCTAACCACTCTGCCTGCCAGCCTGCTTGCCCCCAACTTCCCCCTGCTGCCAGCCTACTAGCCCCCAAATGCCCCCCCCCGCCAGCCTGATCATCCCCAACTGCCCCCTGTACCAGTGTGCTCACCCCAACTACCCCCTCTGCCAGCCTGCTCGCCCCTAACTGCCCCCCCTGCTGGCCTGCTCACTCCAAATGGCTCCATCTTCTATTTCATTTGTGTCCTTTCCACCCCTAAGTTAATGTCGTGTCCTTAATATGTGGTTATGAGATGTCTCTGTGACTGAGCTGGTAAACCTTTCACGTTTCTCTTTCCTTTCCTTTCATCTCAGGATAACTGAGCTCTGTGGTTTGTGTGGGACCAAAGGCCCTGGGAATACAATGCTGAGCCCTCTGAACTCATTTTATTCTTTATTGTATTATTTGATTCCTGAGGCTGAATTAAACATTAAAACAGAAGAAAATATACCCTTAGATATAGAATCTGAGTCATTACCCGGAGATTTCTGCGGGAGTTGACACTGAGGCATGAGACACATGTGTTTATTGGTCAGTTTCCTCAACTATGGAACGAAGGTTGATCCTGCCCCTCGGATCCTTTGGAGGTTGGATATGATGCATCCAGAGGGATTAACTGGCAACTCTGAGAGTAAGATCAGAAGTCAACAGACACTTGTTTCCTTTACCCAGACAGAGTTAGAAAAACACAACTCCTTTTATCATAACAGCAGCAAGGGCCATGCCTGTGGGAGGAGGAGCAGGGAACCAGGGCTTCCCCCTTGCTCCTTCCCTACCCTCCCTCCCTCCATCCCTGCACTGGTCCAGCTGCTATCGCTATCGTGGAACCACTCAACTCAGGCTCTGGCCTCACCCATGTCACAGGGAGGAGCATGCACAGTTTCTTGCAGACACAGAAGCAGCTGTGGAGTATGGAGGTGGCGGTTTGGCCCCGATCCCTGCCTGCCAGGCCAGGGACCCCACCAGTGCACGAATCTGTGCACTGGGCCTCTAGTATGCATATAAGATCTTTGGTTAATCTCTTCCCGCCCAACCCCCTCTTCCCTCTGAGATTCATCAGTCTATTCCATGTTTCCATGCCTGTGCATTGAGTGTCTGCCCCCTGGTGGTCAGTGCGCATCATAGCTACCAGTCCAACGGTCAAATGGTCACTTAGGCTTTTATATATATAGTCTAGAGGCCCAGTGCACAAAATTCGTACACTGGAGGTGGGGGGGTGGTGTCCCTCAGCCCGGCCTGTTCCCTCTTGCAGTCCGGGACCCCTTGCTCCTTACCGCCCGCCTGCTTGCTGCTCGCTACCACTCGGCTCGCTGCTCCTTAGTGCTGCCACGGAGGCTCCGGCCACCGCCGCTGCACTCACCAGCCATGAGCTCGGCTTCTGGCTGAGCGGCGCTCCCCCTGTGGGAGTGCACTGACCATCAGGGGGCAGCTCCTACGTTGAGCGTCTGCCCCCTGGTAGTCAGTTCATAGTGACCAGTCATTCCACTGTTCAGTAAATTTGCATATTAGGGTTTTATTATATAGGACTAGAGGCCCGGTGCACAAAATTTGTGCACTCGGGGGAAAGGGGGGGTTCCCTCAGCCCGGGCTTGTGCCCTCTCGCAGTCTGGGACCCCTCGGGAGATAACG
>NW_005871075.1:3153125-3168403 GCF_000147115.1 Myotis lucifugus
GTCACTCACAGAGTAGGGCCGATAGGTGGGAGGTGGGCACCGCCCCCTGTCACCCACAGAGCAGGGCCGATCAGGGGGTTGGGGCGCCGCCACTGTCACACTCAGGGCAGGGCCGATGGGGAGGTTATGGCTCTACCCTGTCACACACAGAGCAGGGCCTGTGGGGGGGGGGGGGAGGGTTGGGGCGCCGCACCCTGTCACACACAGAGCAGGGCCGATCAGGGGGTTGGGATGCCGCACCCTGTCACACTGATCCGGTGCCAGGAGGCCTCACGGCTCCGCTGATCCCAGTGCTGGGAGGCATATTACCCTTTTACTATATAGGATAGAGGCCTGGGGGCCGGCTGGTTTGCCCTGAAGGGTGTCCTGGATCAGGGTGGGGGTCCCCACTGGGGTGCCTGGCCAGCCTGGATGAAGGGATGATGGCTGTTTGCAGCTGGTCACACACCCTTCAGGGTGGGGGTCCCCACTGGGGTGCCTGGCCAGTCTGGGTGAGGGGCTGAGGGCTGCCTTCAGGCTGGCGATTGACTGAAGCTCCCAACCGCTCCTTTTTTTCTTTTTCTTTTTTTATTCTGGGCCAGCTTTAGCTCTGGCTCTAGCTCTGAGGCTTCCGCTGCTGAAAGCTGGTATCTGGTTTGTTTGCGTTCTATAATCGAAACAATGTATAACTCCAGCTCTGAGATCCCGGCGGCTGAAAGCTGGTTTCTGGGGTTTTGTTTAGCTTCTATATTTGTTACAAAGTTTCAAACTGCCAGCTCAGAGGCCGGCAAGGCAGGCGGGGAACGTTGGAGTCCTCCTTCACTGAAGCAAGCAAGCCTCATGTTCGCTTCCAGCTGCCTGGCTGCCGGCCGCCATCTTGGATGACAGTTAATTTGCATATACTCACTGATTAGCCAAAGAAGAGGGTAGCGATCGTACGCTAATTACCATGTTTCTCTTTTATTAGTGTAGATAGGATATTGAATGTGAACTGTAAATAAAAAATAAAATTTAAAAAAGAACCAAATAAAATTTTAGATCTGAAAAATTTTTAATATATATATATATATATATATATTTTTTTTTTAATTCTCGCCTGAGGATGTTTTTAAAATTGGTTTTTAGAGAGAGAAACATCCATGTGACAGAGAAATACCAGTAGGCTGCCTCTGCACATGCTGACCCACTGGGATCTAACCTAAACCTAAGTATGTGCCCTAACCTAGAATCCAACAGGAAATCCTTTGGTGTACAGGTTGAGACTCCAACCAATTGAGCCACCTGGCCAGGGCAGATCTGAAAAAAATTTTTTAAATGTACCTCCAGGCCCTGGTCGGTGGGGATCAGTAGTTAGAGTGTCCTCCCACGCATCAAAGGGTCATGGGTTCAATTCCAGGAGAGGGCACATACACAGGTTGTGGGTTCCATCCCTGTCAGATTGATTGGGCAACTGACTGATGTTTCTCTTTCTCTTTCCCTCTCCCTTCCTCTCTCTCTAGAATCAATGAAAAAAACATATCCTTAGAGGAGGACTTAAAAAGAAAAAAAAATGCTGGTTTGGTTCAGTGGATAGTGCTTCTGCAGGCGGACTGAAGGGTACCTGGTTGGATTCCAATCAAGGCTCAATCTGGGGCCCTGGTAGGGGATTCAGCAAGAGGCAACCAGTTGCTGTCTCTCACATTAGTTTCTGTCTTTCTCTCTCCCTTCCACTCAGTAAAAAAAAAAAAAAAAAAAAAAAAAAAAAAAAAAAATCCATGCAAAAATGTCCTCAGGTGAGGATTAACCAAAACAAACAAACAAATAAACAAACACCCATCCCCAGTGTGATTATTAAAGGAGCATATGAAGTATTTGTTGAATGAACCGGAAGGGATGGGACTTCGCTTTCTAACTGTTTTAGCAACTCTGCAAGCCAGAGGGTTTATTTTTTATTTTAATTTTTATTGATTGATTGTTTTAGAGAGAGGAAGGGAGCGAGAGAAACACCAGTGTGTTGTTCCACTTGTTATGCTCTCTTTGGTTGCTTCTTGTCTGTGCCCTGACAGGATCCATCCCGCAGCCTGGCTGTATCGGGAGGAGGTTCCAACCCACTGCGCTGCGGGCTGCCTGTCAGGGACCCTCAACAAAACCCCTCTGGGTGCCCTGGCCCCAGCTGCGGGCCGGAGCTCCTCTGCCACAGCAAAGGTTTGGGTTCCATTCTGTCAGGGCACCTACTTAGGTTTCGGGTTTGATTCTCGGTTGGTCAGGGCTGACTGCTGCTCAGGAAGGGACGGAGGACCGTTGAGATCCATGTGCTCTAGTCATTCAGCGGGGAGCTGGGGTTCCATTGCCAACATGGTCAACTCTGATCCCCACTACCCCGTCCTCCATCGAGGACGACTTCAACTATGGCAGCTGCGTGGCCTCTGCCAGCGTACACATCCGCATGGGTAGGTCACCCTCCCCCGGCTCCCCAGGCCTGGCTGCTGCGCAGTGGCCCCAGGAGGCAGATTTCCAGGTTCCCAGGGAGAGCGCCCTCCACGTGCTCCATACTCCCAGGGAGAGCGGGGTCCCGGAGGGAAAGCACTTTGTTCCGCCTGCCTTCCGGGCTCCTGGGCGAGTGGAGCGCCCGTCCTGCGCAGGGCTAGGCGGGGAGAGCCGCCCCAGGGAGGCCTCCATGCTGGGTGCTGAGAAAACGAAACTGGAGCCCTTCCTCCTTGAACCCTGTCGTCTTTGGGGTAGAAAGGGACAGATAAAAGCCTCAGCAGCCTTACTGGGCATCTTTAAATGAAGATGTTCATTTTTTTGGGTGAAAATAAGTTTATTGTGTAATCAAGATTGTGTAATCATTGTGATTACACAATAACCTGCATTGAGTTATCTGCTGGAATGTTTGTGCTTTAGGGCATGTGAATGCATTTTATTTTTTTTGACGCAGCCTCGTGTCCCCCGGCCTCATGCGGCAGGCAGCCACGCCCACCCGCTCCTGCCGGTCCTTACCCATGAGGGCGTCCCGGCTAATTAGCATATTCCTCAATTATTGTATAGGATTATTTGTCACGTGCTCCTTCAGTCTCTATTCGTGTAGCCAGCGTTTGTGTGTCCCAGGCATACAGTGGATATTCCAAGAACTCAAAGGAGGTAGAAAAAGAAATCGGTTTCCACTGGTGCTTTAAAAAGTTCCTCAGACACCGTGGTGACATTCTATCAGCAGGAACCCAGGCTGGCGGCCAAGAAACAGGGCAAGTTATTCTTTTCAAACAACCCCAGTCTCAGCCCCAGTCATCCCCCTCTCCACTGGCAGCTCATTCTGTGAGTTGAGCAAATCACTTGATTTCTCTAAGCCTTGATTCCTTGTCGATTAAGATGATAGGGTTTCTATAAGAACCAGGTATGTGTAAATGCAGTACAGCGACCTATGAGCTATACATGCAGATGGGGTCTATATGGCATATCATGGGAGGGGAGGATCTGCATTGCAGCCTTCTCTCTCTCCCCCCAACCCCCCAAAATGGGCAGTGATGAGGAGGAGGGGAAGAGGAGGAAAACTGCTACTTCCGATGGTATGGACAAGGGTGACCACTGCACTGACAATTGCCCCCTTGAAATGTTAGAGTACAGATCCTGTACAGCTGAGCAAAGTGAGGGAGAAAAAGGAAAAGACCCATGGGCACATCACTTTTCTCCGCTCCCTATGGGCACACTTGGTTTAATAATCCCAGACCAGGAGACTCACATCGTTTAATTTGTTTTGCAAGTCATTTTCAGCCTTTTCTTTTTGTTTACATTGAGGATGAGTGTTCCATGGAAGATGTCAAAGACATGATCAGATTAGAATGGGTGGGGATGCTTCTGATAACCATACAATAGTAATGTTGATAACCTGCCTGTCTGCCCAGGGGCTCAGCAAGCCAGTGCAGATGGGATCTCCTAGGTGTACCCGGCACTTCCTCTGCACCCATGGGAAAAGTAGGCACTCCTCCCTCAGGGTGCTCTACTGGGATGTTGCAGCAATATTTCTGAGCCAGACACCAGAGGAGGGAGGAGGACAATTAATGTTTATTGAGTGTGAACTAGGTACTTTACTTAATCCTCACAATTATCTCATGCCATAAAAAATGATTATCCCATTTTATAGATGAGACAACTCAAGGTCTGAGATAAAGTGACTTGTCCAAGATCACATTGCTAATAAGCAATGTCCTAAACTTCAGGGAGGGTTGGCTCAAAGCCCTGTATGCTCGGTGCTATGGGAAATGCAGAGGTAGATATTCCAGGGTTAATACGCCCTTAGTGGAGCTTTCAGTCCTCTGGGAGAGACCAACAGACACAACTAAAATACAGTCCATCGTGGAACTCGATAAATGGTAATATACAAGTAATGGACTCTAGGTGCTCAGAGGAAGGAACAATAAATTCTGACCCTCAGATCCAAGAAGTCTTCACAGAACAGATGGCATTGGAAGGGGACCATGAAAGGTGGCTAGAACCCGAACAGGAGAATGGAAGAGGAGAGGGGAGAAGGGAGGGGCATTTAGGAAGAAAGTCGAGCCCTGATGAAGGCCTGGGAGCCTAGTCAGGAGGGTGGTGACGACATCGCCTCCCTGCTTGTAGCCCCTTGACTTCAGGGACAAGGCCCAGGTCTCTTAACAAGGCTCACCAGGACCTTTAGGAACTGGGCTTCTCCCCAAGCCATGAATTGCCATCGTCATGGCAGTTTCCCAAACTCCCCTCGCCCTCTTTCACATCCAGGTCATGCTTGCTGGGACTCATTTTCCACTCGACACCCCAGCTCTTTGTCCAGCTCTATCCTCTCCATCCCTGAGCACTCGACATGGTACCCTCACCACAGGCAGAGCTGGGCTCCTCTCCAGCAGTTTCTTATAGACCCTCCGTTTTCCATATTATGGTGTTTATCAGATTACATGGAGCTCCACAGTGTATGTGTCTGTCTCTCCCGTGAGGCCATGAACTCCGCGAGAGCAGGGACCTGGTTTTGTTCCCCAAAGTGTAATGCAGCACCGGGTATGGAAGGTCATGAGCAAATAAAGTGGTATGGTTGACTGAGTAAATGAGCCAGCCATGGAAAAAAATGAGAAACGAGGGAAGAAAGGTGGTTGCGGTCCAGACTCTGAGTTAGGGGTGTGAGCAGAGCTTTCAAAGCCAGTTTTAGTTTAGTCTGTTTTTATTGTGTAGACAGTGCGTTTTGAGGAGGGGAGCAATATGTCCTGTGGATCAGACATAGAGAGAGAGCATGGCTGGAGGCAGGGAGCTTTTGTGATGGTCCAGATGAGAAATGAGAAAGCGCACATCCTCCTCACTTAAAGAAGGCTTTTAGTCCGGCCAGTGTAGCTCAGTGGTTGAGTGTTGATCTGTGAACCAGGAGATCATGGTTTGATTCTCAGTCAGGGCACATACCTAGGTTTGGGGCTCCATCCCCAGTAGGAAACATGCAGGAGGCAGCCAATCAACGATTCTCTCTCATCATTGATGTTTCTCTCTCTCTCTCTCTCTCTCTCTCTCTCTCTCTCTCTCTCTCTCTCTCTCTCTTCCCCTCCCTCCCTCCCTCCCTCCCTCACTCACTCCCTCTCACTTCCTCTCCCTTCCTCTCTGAAATCAATACAAATATATTTATTTTTTTTAAAAAGGAGGGTTTAAAAACTGGAACCAGAGAGCAGCGAGCACATCCAAGCTAAGGCTAACGGTAGCCGAGAACTGTGCTTGAGGGCAGCAGCCTCCCATGATGGCAGAATTGATTGCTGTCACAAGTCTGGGGAGGAGTGAGAAAAGTGCCATGGTGTGCAGAGGAAACTCTTTAAGGAAATGCTAACATAAATAAAGGTGGAAGCATTGGCAAAGAGCAAGCCCTGGGAACACCGCCCTATTTATATGACTAAGGCTCTGAGAAATCTCTGCTGATGGCCTGGCAGAACGCTGGTTAGCCGAATCTATCATTGCAAACCTCAGAGTGCTTCTGGGAGCACGCGTGTTATGGGCTGTGGGAAACTCGGATCATAAAAACGTTCGCCCAGCTGCTCAAGTGCCTGGGTGGGCAATTAGAGAGGATTCTTTCAAGAAGATCAAAAGGCTCTGGTGAGGTGATCTCAGGAAGCTCCCTGCCCTCCCTGTGAGGAAGGCAGGAGTCAGGTCTCATTATCCTCATTTTACAGATGAGAACTGTAGGTTCTCCGGTGACTCAGTCCCTCGCCTGAAGTCAAACAGCCAGCAAAGGGTGGGACCCACAATAAGCACCTCAGTCACCCGGATCCCAGGGCACCGTCTCTCCAGAGCTTCCCATTCCGTGGAAGGTGGATTGTTCCTGAGAAGTCTGGGCCCACATGGGCTCTGCTAGGGCCTGGGTGGTGCACAGGGTCTGTTCCAACCACCTAGCACACACATGTGTTCCATGCACACATAGTGCATTGGCATTTCCTCTATGCCCCATCATGAGTTTTGATAGTCTTCTCATGTCAGAACTTTATAAAACCCAGGACCCCAATCTAACCATAGCAACCCAGTCACCCCTTGGCCAACCTACATGCAAACCATCTCAGGGGGCATGCACGATCTTAGCGGGCATCTTACAGAACTTCCTCCCAAGTTCATAAAGTTATATCTGGCTTCAAACTCCAGTTCTGCCCTTGCTCTCCCCAGAACCAGGGCAAGTTCCTTAACCCCTCTTGGTCTCATTTCCTGCATGTATGAATTGGAGACATTCAGAATACTTCTCCAATTGGGTTGTTGTGAGGAGTCAGTGAGGTTGGGCATATAAAGAACACAGCAGAGGGCCCAGCATGTAGTAATCACTCAATAAATTCCAGCAGTTGTTAATAGCATTGATCATAGGAGTGAGCTGAGTTTGAAAAGTAATTCTCCGTCCTTTATCTGTTTGTGGCCTGGCTATTAAGGAATTAAGTCCAAATCTTAGTATTTGACCAACTTTCTCCCTTCTGGGCCAAGGAAGATCATTTTTACTCGTAACAATCTCATCCACCTGCCATGTTTTCAACATGAGATGACTTATTACTCTTAATGCCAAAAATATTTCTTCCAATACTCTCAGACTCACAGAGAGGAGTCAACTTGTCATGACTTCCAAGTTCTCTCTGGGGTCCTGCCTTGTACTTCCTTAGTCTTACCATTGCTGCCTCACACCAATGGGCCCGACACCCACCCAGGGGCCTCTTCTCACTGTTTCTGTGGGCCAGGAGTTTGGATGTAGCTTGACTGGGTTATCTGCTCAGGCCATATGTATGCAGACAAGATGAAAACAGACAGGCATCTTCCTGGGGTCAGCGTGGAACACAGTGTGAAACCAGATGAGACAGTAGCCTCAGCACAGACACCAGCCACACCAGCCTTGTCAAGGGTCCCCAGCGCCTGGCCGTAGACATCGGAGCAGAAAGCTGGAGCCCAGCAAGAGTAACCACTGCGTGGAACCAGAGGGTCAGAGGTCACAGGTCCACATGAGCCGTCCCCTGGGACTTCCACAAATAACCAAGGTGAGATCCTTGGTGGGGAACCCTAGGCAGTTAGGGCAGGGGTGGGGAACCTTTCTTCTGCCAGTGGCCATTTGGATATTTCTAACATCATTCGCGGGCCATACAAAATTATCATCTTAAAAATTAGCCTGCTATATTTGGTCAGACATTTAATTAACCCACCGCTAATGCCTTGGCAGGGCCAGATCCAATGATTTCACGGGCCTTATATGGCCTGTGGGCCGGACGTTCCCCACCCCATAGTAGGGTGAGAGGCACAAGGTGAGCATAAGATAACTATAAATATTTATTGACAGTTGACAGCATGGAGGGTGTGATGGGGAGGGTGTGATCCTCCCCAAAGGCTGGGGTCTCTGAGGGCTTAGGAATATGACACAATTTTCTTTCCAATGGTATCAGAAGTCCCTACAGTACAGGGATCCACCTTGTCTCCTGGTGTGATGTACACTAGACACCTGGTGAAGACTATGGATGGTGAGAAAGACGCCGTGGTCTTTCTTAGTGATTTTAATACAAATAAGCTTGTCCTTCGCCCTCTTGGCTGTGCCCTTTGCCTGGAAGCTGCTTTCTTGCAGGGTCTGCTGAGGGCAGAGTCCACAGTGCAAACATCAGCCACATCACACCACAGCCAGGGCCCACATCAAACTGCTGGAAAGTACCCCTGCAAAGCCCTCCCAGACTGAACCCACTCCCCAAGTTCTGGGTGAGCAATCAGCCCAGAAAATGTGGGAGAGGGGAAAGCATCCAGGCATGCATGGACCACTTCCAAAATATTCAATGACACCATTTAAACCACTAGGTGGTGGCTTAGTTCATTATATGGCAATTGGTGACGAATACACCTTCTACCTGTGGTGTGTGCCCCCATTCCAGAAAACACCACCCTTAAAGAACAGCATTAAGGCACCATCCCATGGGGGAGGGGTGATGGTGAAAAGTACAAGAACACCCTGGGGAGGGAAACTAGAGGAGAAATCAAAAGCCTCAGGTTCTGTTTCCAACTCTATCAAGACCCAGCAGCTGTGGGAGCTGGGTGAGATCATTTCCTCTTCTGTGAAGTGGAATTAATGATAAATGCCATTCTTACATCACACTGTTATTATGAGACTCAAATTACAGAACCCGAGTGAAAGCTTTGTAATATGTGAGGTTATGACCAAGTAAGGGTTATAGTCATCAGCATTATCATCATCATCATCATCATCATCTTTATTGCTGCCGGTTACAAGGTAAAACCAAGAAGAGTGTGAATGTATCAGTCAAAGTCCAACCAAGTAAGCGGACACCACTCGAAGTCAGTGATTTTCTGCTGCAAGAATTTTTAAAACATGCGATACCTGACTATTTAGTCAGCAGCACGGACTTCTTTTTCCTTAGATTGTCAAATAAAAAAATGTCAACAGCCAATACAATAATAGCCACCTGGTGTGAATGAATGAAAATTATATCTATTTTTTGTAAGATCGGAAAAATACATGTACTTTGGTTTGCCACAGAATTTCAGTAGTTTATGAGTGCTGTGAGATGAAAAAGGTTGAAAACCACTACTCTGTGTATTTGAAATGGGGAAGTCAGCATGGGGAATGGGTAGCACAGGTGATGGAAAGACTAGAAAGACAAAAAGAAAATAATGAGGCAACGCAGAGATTAATGATAGCAGGAAGCCACTGCCACCCTTCGCTGGAGGGACAAAGGCAGGAGGCAGGACCGTGGGAACCCAAGGCCTGGGGTCACCCTTTGAGAAGAAGGATCCAGAGCCAAGGAAGAAATGCGACCTGTGCTGGACACAGGCCGAGGGGAGGAGAAACAGCACGGCTTCCCCTTTCCTTCGATCGTGGTCCAGTGCCCCCCTCGGCTGGGCCCAGCCAGAAGTTAGTCGATATGGAAGTGACGAGTGGATCTGAAGCCAGCAAGCCCTGGGCCACAGAAGCACTCTGTTTAGCAATAATAACCTAGAAACGAAAGTAACATGACAAAGAGACTCAAAGGTCCAGAGCCAGGCTCCAGCAGCGCATGGGAGCTCATCTGGTCCCACCCCGCGTTCTTCATGCGAGGCTCCAGCGAGGAAAACCATGGGACGTGCCCAGGTTCGTGACCCAGCTGGCCAGGGGGCCTGGGACCCAGGCATCCGAACTCAGCGCGGAGCTCTTTTCACGGCATTAACTTACACAGACTAGCAGAGGCCCTTCAGCTTCAGGGGGATGCGTCCCAATAGTTGGATTCCGAGACAGGCGTTTGGACCATAGAACTCCTTTTCCCACAGAAACGAGGTTATCTTGGCCGATGATGGTGCCAGACTGGCTATCAAATGCCTAGTTAGCCCACCGCATGGGAAAGGAAGGAACCTTCAGACTCTGAATGAATGAGAAATCAAGAGGCTCCAGGGCCGGCAGAAGAGAATTCTCCCCCTCCCTCCCTCTGCCACACGGGCTGGGGTTTCTCCTGGCTCTGCCGTTACGGGGGTGTGGTTGGGGGACCCCTTGCCTTCCATCTGGTGAGAAGATCCTCCTCCATTACAGTGTTCCTTCCTGTGGTCGCAGGGCCAGCAGCAAACAGACCAGGGCCTCCTGGAGGGCGGGAGGGAGGTTCTCTTTTCCTTTCTGTCCTTTACAACTTTGCACCCTCGACACCCATCCCAGTCCTGTGATTGTCACCCAGGACCACAGCCTCCCTACAGGGGTCTGACTCAGCATCTTCGGGGTGGGCAATGGGGGAAAGTATGGACATGATTTTATATTTAGAAAGAAACATATCCTGTTGTTTTTATGCTGTAAGTAAAGTTAAAATTTGTGACATTCAAAGTGCTCTTAGAGGTGAGGAGAGTTAGGGAGAGATAGGGGTGCTGATGTCTGTGCGATGAAAACTCCTTTGTCGGGGAGTGGGAGGTGGGGGGAGCTGTTGTAGATTCATTTCCCCCTGGTTTGGGCAGAGAATTCCTCAAATGGCTGCACAGTGGCCCACAGTAAGTCTTCTTGTTTTACACATGCCACCTGCAGTTGGTGAGCTCGTTTCAGGAAGCAAACGCCCCCAAGAGAGAAACTACCCATCCCTCCAAAAATGAGAACCAGGGCAAAATTCCTGGGAACTTGAAAGGTCACTTGGTAGCTGATGCAGAAATGGAAACTGAAATGGATTTTGTACTCTGCAGGGCCACGCTGTTTCCTCTCGCTTCGGCTCTGGGTCCCAGTTGAGAACAGGAAATCACAGTCTGTGCGGCTTTGGTGGCAGTCACACTCTTGTCCTTTGCGGGAAGTTTCCCGCCTGCAGAAGTGGAAGACATTGTTCCTCATCCCTCACCCCTTGCCCCACCCCATGTTCTCATCCCACTGGGCCAGGGCCACCATCTACGGCCATCAGCACACTGCCCCCCACTCAGGAGGGTCCGTTTCCACCCGCTGCAGTGTGAGTGGCGCCCCCTGGAGCTGAGCAGCGCTTCTGTTAGAACACACCTTGCCGATTGCTTTGTATTAAGGCTGATACCTACAAGGCCACGTGCTCCCAACTGAGTTAGAATCACCTTTGTGTCCCTGGCAGCTAGCATGGTGCCTGCTACATAGAACCTCAACATAAACTCCTAGGGATTTTAGAAGTGATGAATTGGAGAAGAGGGCCAGCACCGCTCTTAGAAGATAAGTAATTCTTTGAAAGAGGAGCAAAACCCTCATTAGGGCCTGGGTATTTCTGAACTAACCTCAGATACTTTAAAGAGTAAATATAACATAGTGGTGAAGGGCTCTGGTGCTGGGGTCAGAAGGATCTGGATTTGAATTCCAGCTCCACAGTGGACTGAGCCAGGCTGGGCATGCTCCCACACTAAGCCTTAGTTCCTGCATCGGTGGGGATCAGCGGAGACGATGCCTTAGCCTAGTGCCTGGCACAGGGGGGCGGTCAGTACATCCCAAGTTGCAATTATGAAGTATGTTGTTATGGTAATTAAGCAATAATCCTAAAAGGCGTATTTCAGCTGTCAATATTCATATTCCACAAGAAGGAATATGCCCAACACATAGGAAGTGCTCAATTGATGTTTATTGAATGAGAGAGTATTGAACTGAGAGTCAGAAGAGAGTTTCAAATCTGCCGCCACTGATGTTGTGACTTCCTGGTCTCAGCTCGCTCCTGTTAAAGACGAAAGGTCATTAGATGACGCCTCAGGTCCCTCCCTTCTGCAGGACCCATCCCCTCCAGCAGAGACCAGGGGACCTGCTCGGAACCATTTTTGCAGTGTTCCCTCGGGTCCTGCAGGTGGCGCTGCTGAGTTGAGAAGAAAACCTGTTTTTCAGCAACCTGGTTCCCAGCTGCCAAGTCTGTATTAACTGCAGACAGGAATTAGGGAAATCACTTACTTGTTGCCGCCAAAAATGCCCGGGGCCGTAAACGACTCATTCCATTTCCTTTCTTGCCTACTTGGCCTCTCCAGGTGCCATGAAAGCGCCATGGGTGTGGAGAGGCAGCTGGCCCTGGATCCCAAGTCCAGTTCCACCACTTCTGGCTGTGACCTTGGGCAAAGGCATGTGTCCTCTTGGGGCCTCTGCTGTAGTCTGCACAGTGAGGAAAATAACAGCGGCATGTGAGTGTGTGGGCTACAGGGAGCACTGAGAAAATTAATCAAATAACGTTCACTATTGACAAGCACAGTACCTGGCAGAGTAGATGTTTAAAAACTGTTGGCTCCCTTCCCTTCCCCTCCTCTCTCATCCACTAGACCCGTGGTCGGCAAACCGTGGCTCGCGAGCCACACGGGGCTCCCTGGCCCCTTGAGTGTGGCTCTTCCACAAAATACCAGCTCTTCCACAAAATACCGACTTCTGCGCATGGGCCACAAAGTTTCCATCGCACTGTACGTGCACGCCCGCACGTGGTATTTTGTGGAAGAGCCACACTCAAGGAGCCAGGGAGCCCCGTATGGCTCGCGAGCCGCAGTTTGCCAACCGCTGCACTAGACCATGGTTCGTGCTTGAGAAGAAATGAACAGGGTGGTGATAGTGATGAGGAGGTGGCCCTGCGAGGGGGACTCTCTGAAGAGAGGCCGTGTCATCTGAGGCAGGACGATGAGGACAGGTGGTCCCCAAGCCAGAGGGCCATCAAGTGCAAGGACACAACTCATCTCATCCAGCCCCTCTCCCTCCCCGTCCCTTACCAAAGGACCCACAGTCCAGCGGCTCTGTCCTCTGAGCCCGCGTCCACCTTGTTCACGCCTGTACGGCAGGTGTCATCTGCCTGTGTTGTGCATTATATGTTCCCGGTCATGCCTGTCGGAGGACCAGACGAGCATTTTTCATCTCTGTCCCCCCAGAACCTGGGAACCAATGCCTTAAGGAACAGATGAGCCGATGAAAGTGCCACAGTGGCGTTTGTGCAGTTTCTATGGGCCATCTTTATTTGTAGGCATCCTGACCATTAGCTGCCACCCATCTAATGGTACATAGTGGGTGCTCAATAAGTGCTTATTCTGTTGAAATGGAATTGCATTTTCACTGATTGAGCACCTGCTCTGTGCCAGGGGATGAAAGGAGCACTTTTGCAGCGGCATGTCCCAATCCCGTGGCCAAGTGCTCCCTGTGTAGTCTTTC
This sequence comes from Myotis lucifugus, assembly GCF_000147115.1. Classification (NCBI taxonomy): domain Eukaryota; kingdom Metazoa; phylum Chordata; class Mammalia; order Chiroptera; family Vespertilionidae; genus Myotis; species Myotis lucifugus. The sequence goes on from NW_005871075.1 coordinate 3,166,159, forward strand.
ACTTCATCCTCGCAAAAGCCCTGTGACGTAGGCGCTAGCTCCATTTCACAGATGGAGAAGCCAAGCCGAGGCTCGGGAGGCAACCTTAACACGAGGAGGAGGCAGAGCCAGCCTGAAAGCCAGGCGTCTGGCACTAATACCCTGGCCATTCACCGCTTTGTCACAAACACACGTGTGCGTGTAGGAATAACTCAGGCATGTTCCGTGTGTGAGAGCTGAGGAATGGGCGGCAGCTGGGAAAGATTTCTCAGGGGAGCATCGGTGTGAACTGGACGGTGAAGGACGGGGCCTTTTCCAGATAGGACCTCGGCGGCAGTGGGGAAGGTGCTGGAGAGCCGGGGGGAGAAACAGCAGAGGGAAGGGAAGAGGTCAGCAGCCTACATTGACGACGCCCACGAGCAGATGGCACCGAGCCTGGGAGACACAGGCTGCTGCTCCCCTCTGGAAGGTCAAGGGCTGGGTCCAGAGCCGGCCAGCTCAGGGAGGGATACCCAAAGACAGGAGACTCTAAAAAACCTTTCTGTGTGTTTTTTTAATGAAATCTTTATTGTTGAAAGTATTACTTATGTCCCGTCCTCCTCCCCAACCCATTGACACCTTCTAGCCAGATCCCAACCCTGCCCCTGGCCCCAGGCCTTCACCACCCTATTGCCTGTGTCCATGGGTTATGCCTATATGCATACAAGGTCTTTGGTTGATCATTTCCCACCCACCCATCCTCCCCACCCTCCCCACCTTCCCTCTGAGATTCCACAGTCTGTTCTATGCTTCTGTGTCTCTGGATCTATTTTGTTCATCAGTTTATTGTGTTACTTAGATTCCACATCTGAGTGAAATCATGTGATACTTGTCTTTCTCTGACTTATTTGACTTAGCATGATACTCTCCAGGTCCCTCATGCTGTCTCAAAGGGTAAGAGATTCTTCTTTTTTACTGCTGCATAGTATTCCATGGTGTAAATGTACCACAGCTTTTTTATCCACTCATCTCCTGATGGGCAATTGGGGTTGTTTCCAGATCTTAGCTATTATAAATTGTGCTGCTATGAACATAGGGGTGCATACATTTTTTCTGATTGGTGTTTCAGATTTCTTAGGATATATTCCTAGAAGTGGGATCACTGGGTCAAATGGCAGTTCCATATTTAATTTTTTGAGGAAACTCCATACTATTTTCCCTAATGGCTGCACCAATCTGCATTCCCACCAGCAGTGTACTAGGGTTCCCTTTTCTCCACATCTTCACCAGCACTTGTCCTGTGTTGGTTTGTTGATGGTAGCCATAGAAAATGTTTTTTTAGAGACAAGTTTAACAAATAAGAACTTTTAACCTTTTTAGTAGCAGATCTGTGTGACTTGCCTGCTGTTAGGCTGGGCAATCGAAGCGCACACACACCCCAAACACTTACTCAGCATTCACTACACACCTGCTATGTGCCAGGCACTTACCCTGGACACGAATCCATGCCGCTCCTGTCCTGCTAGGAGAAGCAGTGGAACAGTGGAGGCTTAAACCTCCCCGGGTTTTAGTCTCTACTCTGGTACTCACCAGACAAATAACTTTGAGCTAATGATTCCCCCCCTCTGTGCCTCAGTTTCCTCATTTGTTAAATGGAAATACTGACAATATATGTTATGTATGACCATTGTATTAAATAAGTCATTCGTGTAAAGGGCTTACACAGTCTGGTTGATGGTGAGCACTCAGTAAAAGCTGGCTGCTATATGTGTGCGCTACCCTTGAGCGTGTGTTCTTCATTGGACACCTACTAAGTGCAGACACTGGGCTGGATGCAGAAGGCTTAGAGATGAGTAGGACCATGCCCCCTGCACTGTAGTAAGAATGAGGCTTACAAAGGAAGTGGTTATAGCAGAGGAAAATAAATGCCATAATAATAATAATCCTCCTATATAATAGCCTAATATGCAAATTGTTTGACCACTCACTATGACGTGTGCTGACCACCTGGGGGCAGCACAGAACATGGCAGGTGTCAGCAACGGGCGCTGGCAGCAGGCGGCAGTGGAGGTGCTGCCGGCCCCCTGATGAGAGCGGGACCGCAGAGGGATGGTGGAGCAGGTGAGCGGGTGGTGCCAGGCCAAGGCTGGTGCAAGCAGGGGCCAGATCACCCCGCAGACGATAACCAGTGTGGCGGAGGAGGCGGGGCCACCGCCTTGGCTCCCAGGCACTGAGGGATCTGGAGGGGGCAGGGTGGCTCTGACCGATAAGCCTCGCAGGCAGAATG
>NW_005871075.1:3168994-3281689 GCF_000147115.1 Myotis lucifugus
CACCGGCCAGCGAGGTCCCGAGGCCCCACAGGAAGGAGCCGAGGCCCAGGAGTACTCACACTCCCTCCAGCACACTGTCCCCGGGGAGGCAGGGATTTCACAGTCCAGGAGGCCGCAGGGCCCTCAGGCCCGGTTCCCAGGGAAGTCACGTCCACTTCCAACCCTGGGAAGGCCTGCGGGGCCTTTCCTGTTCTCAGCACTTTTTCAGAAACAAGCCAGAGGTTTTATGTGGCCTAGGGGAGGGGGCGAGGGCTGGGCCCAGACGCAGCAGCAAGCCGGGTGGTGAAGGCCCAGCTTGGCCGGGACCCGGCTGCCTCCTCCGTTTTCCTGCCCACAGGTCAAGGTCCCCATGGAAATCTCTTCAGGCATAGGTACCATCTCCCCTCCAAGGCGGAAATTAAATCAGTCCACCAAATGCAGGCTTTAATAAGTACAACAGTAGGTGTGATTTATAATAAGAAATATCTACTTGGTCTTCATCCCCAGCCCTGGCACAGAGCTCCTAACACCCTGGAATTTCCTGAGTGATGAGAGCAATAAGGTGTCTTTTGTTCGATTAATGAGGTAACTTTTGGAAAACCCTAGTCACCTGAAGAAGGGGGCTGGTTGCCAGGGGAACCAACAGTGTGATGAGAAGACTCTAACTTTTATCTCCACTCTCTCAGACCTCAGGGAGGAGAACGGGGCCAGAGGTGAATCAATCGCCAATGGCCAATGAGTTAATCACGCCTGTGTGCTGAGGCTTCCATACCCTGCCCCCTCCCCCCAAAAAAGGGAGAACTTCGGGGTTGGTGAACCAGGCCCCAAACTCTATGGGTTCCGAAGTTCCTGTGTTTGGGCCTCACCCTATGTATCTTCAATGGGCTGTTGATTCGTGTCCTTTAATATCCTTCATAATTGGTAATCTGGTGAGTACACTGGTTTCCTGAGTTCTGGGAGATGCTCTGGCAAATTAATCAAACCGGAGGAGGGGATCCTAGGAACCTCTGACCTGTAGTCAGATTGTCAGATGACAACTTGCACTGCAGTTGGCTTCTGGAGTCAGGCAGTCGTGGGACGGAGCCCTCAGCCTGCATGATCTGATGCTGTCCCCAGTGGGTCATGTCAGAATTTAGTTCAATTGTGGGGCACTCAAATGGTGCCTGGAATATTGCTGTATGGTGTTGAGGGGAAAACACACATTAGAACTGTTGTCAGAATCTCAGTGGTCAAGCCGAAATAATCCCCAATTTAAAATCGTCTTGTGATCCATTGTACTGAACTTGCATTCGGCTCCGTTGGGACACCAAGGTGTGTCAGATGCAAATTTGTGCCTAAACCATGTTGGTTAGATGCTGTTTGTTCATAGTGGGGATGGAAGCTCAGGAAAAGTTCAGGATGAGCAGAAAAAAGAGTTGGGCTCAAATCTAGGCACACAAAGGGGTTACAAAAATTTACCTAGATATTTGGATTTCATTAACCTCTTGGAATTCATCAACTGTGAATTCTCTTGTTCAATATACTAACGTATAATACTGAGCAAGAGGAAATGCTTAGCATCAGCTTAATGATAAACACACACCTGCACACAGACCATTCTCATTATTCGTGGTAGCCGTGTTCTACAAAGCTGCCGTGAACACTGACTCGGTGGGCACTGCTCCGTTGCTCCTAGGGGACCTAGCAGGCTGGGTTCCTGTGCGCCTCTGTGGTGAACCTACAAATAAAAGGCCTTTCGGAGCGAGAGGCAACAGGCATTCACTGGAGATGGACAAGAATAACGATTCAGAAATCACTAATTCCGGAAGAAGCCCAAGGCAAAGGGTGTTTATGAGAAGAACAATTCCATCAATAGGAGGAAGGCATTTCCATCGGTGGGAATAACATAACCTAGTGGCACTAATGCTAAAGGATGATGTTAATTTTCAGTCCGATAGTCCTAACATCTGCTTTCTTATTATCCTTGCAAACAGTTCTTTGAGGCACAAGGTATCTTTGAGCCCAGTCCAAAGGTTATTTTGCCCTGTTTTAATGTTCCAAGGTTTGAGGTGTAAGTCGTGCAAGGCAGGTCCTCTGGGCTGGCAGTTCTGACTCCATTTTGAAGTGGCTTCGTTTATTCATTTTTTAATTTATTTTTTTACATTTTCATCAACTGGTCAATACGTAACCTCGTTATATGGTGTTTCTGTTTAAAAATACCTTATATATATGTAGTTGATTGGTTACCATGAACTCACAGCTAACAGCACTATAACTCATGCTGCTATGAAGCTGAGCTAACACACCTATTTTTTTTCCAGAAGGCACATCTCAGGAACACTGGGCAGCACCGAGAAATTCTGCTTGGAGATCATTTTAAACAACAAAATCACCTCCACAAAAATGCTCAAAACAAGGCACGCATAGACCACAAAAAGGATGCTTGTCACAGCACAGGAGCTGATACAAGAAGACGGACGGAGCATCGCTCAGCTGGAAATTTACTGGGTGAGTCAAGATTTCTCATGCTCTGCACACACCCCTGGATGACTGAGAAAGGGCCACGAGTATGGATTTGGGGGTTACAAATAGGCAAATTCACGTATATGGGATCCACAAATAATAAGGATCAACTGTGTGTGTGTACATATGTATATATGGTATGTACATACAGTATTTATAGGCATATATACTTGAATGTGGTCCCCAGGAAGGCTGGCCCACTGGAGCTCCCTTCCCTCGTGCCCCAGGGCCTCCAGGGAGTGCATACAGCTCAAGCAGTGAGCACGTGGCCAAAGCTTTCTCTGGGGACCATTCACTTCCTCCTGGTTAGGGACAAGGTGAGCCCTACCTGACGCCCACAAGGCAGCTGGCCGTGCCCACTTCGGCATGTCCCTTCTGTCCTGTGTGTGAGAATTAGACTCATCTTGTCTGTGCCCTCACCTAGACTCCTGGACCCAGAAGGCAGAAACCATGCCGTGTTTGCTTTTGGCATTCCCAGCACTTGGCACAGCTCTCGATGCCCCGAGGACCAGGAGCTGTTGAGTTTTTTGAATCATTGAACAGCAGAAATGGCGGGGGGGGCATTCAAGATCACCCAGCCCCAGGAAACTCAAAGTGCGGTCAGGGACCAATGAGCAGCCTCACCTGGGACTTGTTACCATGCAGATTCCCGGCCCCTCCCCAGGCCTTCTGAACGAGTGGGCCCAGCAATATGTACTGTAACAGGTTTTCCAGACTGTTCATATGCCTACGAAATGTTAGAAGCTCTGAGTCTATTCCACTCCCTTCTAACGTTTAGGGATGGAAAGTGGAGACTTGGTGAAGGGACCTGTTTCCCAAAAGCCACACATGCGGCAAAGGGCAGAGGGAAAGAGAGAAGCCATCTCCTCACTCTTGAATCTGGGCTCCCCTGAGCCGCCCACAGTGGCCAGCCCTTCCCAGGACTAGCTCCCCCAGGAGACAAGCATGGTTCCCATCCGTGGGGCTTCTCTTCCTCCTCCTCCCCACTCCTTTCTCCCCCTTCTTATTTTTCTCCTCCTTCCCTACTGCAACACCCGCCCCCCCCCGCCCCCCCCCCCCCAATTAGGCTCTCTGGTTAAGGTTATTCCTTTGCCTGGCAAATGGGAATAATCTTGGCACCCCCCCCCCCATCTTAGGTCAATTCAAAGAACATGTTACCCACCTGCAAGGTGGTACCCAGGCACCCCCAGAACTAAATCTGCCTCCTGCACCTCCTGGTGTCCCTGGGGATGTGTTTAGGATGGTTTCACTGGGAAAACTTAGGGAAAAGGACTTGAAAAATTAAAACAGTTCACCCAGAGGGCAGGAGTTATCTTCAGAGTCTTCCTCCATCAGAGTGTCATCCCTATTCCCACCACCAGCCCTCAGTGCCCCGCCACCCCCTCCTTCAGCTGTGACAACAGGGTTTGTTTTTCTCTGCAGTGGGCTCGGGGTTATACATACAGGCAACTAGGTGAACGTTCTGTGAGGTCGTTAGGGTTTCTCAGAATGAGTCATTTTTTCAAAAATAACAAAACCTCTCGACATCACTTGATTTCAGCATGCTCGCCAGGCTCTTGTAACCTCTTTTGCAATTGCATTCCTTCTTTCTCAGGCCTGATGACACGCGCCCCCTCCCAGCGGGGCCCTGCTGATAGAGAAGCCCAGCCCAGGATCGGCAGGGCCTGGTCCAGAAAATATGTAGGTTTCAGATGATGGGAGGGAAATGCCTGGAGGCTCTGGAGGGCAGAGGGTGAGAGGCCACAAGGTCGGAGAGGCGGCCCTGGCTGCTGGCCCTGGTTCCTCGCTGGACTCTGACAAACCGCCCTGGCGCTGCCTTCGTTGTCCTCACTGGGCCTGGCTAAGGCCCTAAGAACAATAACCAGCGTCTGCTCGTCGCAGTTTTACAGAGCACAGTTCACTCCCGGCACCGCGTGCACAGGTGAGAACAGCGGAGACAGGAGTTGAATGTCTTGCCCAGGTCCTTGCAGTTGAGGATGGTGAGAGTCTGCTTACTGAGCCAGGCACTTCACCCCTCATCAATCCCGACAGGTGGCTTAGCATCCTCCCCATTTTCTAGACGGAGAAACTGAGGCTCTGAGAGGTTCAGTAACCTGCCCAAGGTCCCAAGGTCCCAAGGTGAGTGGCGGAGCTGGAATTGACACCCAGGGGTGCCTGCCCTCAGAGCCTGTGTCTTTTCCAAAGCATCACATGCAAATACTGCTCTCACACGCCCTTTGCACATGACTCCACCGGCACTGAGCATCACGCATGTGAATTGGCAGTTTCCACATCTCTGCCCCGTGAGTGCCTTAAGGCAAGGAGAGGGGTTTACCTCTGTTCCCTCAGCACACAGCTCACGAGTAACATCCACACACAAGCAGCCATCGCTGGATGAAGGCCCTCAGACTGTGGACCTGGACGTGTCCGCTGTACACATAGCCACGCCCAGGCTGGACCCTCAGGGCGCCGCAGACCTCAACCCGACTCCTTGGCTTCCTGGCCTCGGTGTGGACAGCCGCCTCCCTGGGCCCCAGCTTTCTCCTTTGTGCAGACGTGTAGTAGGGCAGGAGACACGGAGGACCCTCATGCGTGATGGTTCTGAAATTGTGTTTTCTCAAGGGGTCAGGGCCGAGCGCATTTGTTGTTTGAATAATATTTGTCTGCCAAAGGGTGGAGAAAAACTCATTAACAGAGTTTGTAACATTGGCCCAATAGTATTCTTTGCATTTATTTTTAATCTTTTACTATAGTTGGCATACAATATTAGATTAGTTGCATATGTGCAACATAGTGATTTGACATTTATATGTTCTCCAAGGTAGTCACCCTGGTAAGTCTAATCATCTGTCACCGTGCAAAGTTATTGCTCTATTATTGACTATATTTCCTGTCACTTTTTTCACACATCCCCCTACTCCCTCCCCTGTGGCAACTATCAATTTGTTCTTTCCTTTTGAGTCTGTGTTGGTTTGTTTTTGTTCTTTGTTGTGATTTTTGTAAACTCTACATATAAGTGAAATGATGCAGTATTTGCCTTTTTCTGTCTGACTCATTTCATTTAGCATCATACCCTCTCGGTCCATGTATGTTGTCATAATGGCAGGATTTTATTCTTCTTTATGGCTGAGTAATATTCCATTGTTACTTCCTTATCCATTCATCTATTGCTGGACACCTAGGTTGCTCCCATATCTTGGCTACTGTAAATAATGTTGCAGTGAACATAAGGGTGCATCTATCCTTTTAAATTCGGGTTTTCATTTTCTTTGGAGAAACACCCAGAAATGGCATTTACTTTGGTTTCTGTAAGATCCTTGCACAAAAGAGGAAGTGGAACCTCAGAAGTCTTAATTCTATGTGACTCAAATCCTATGTGAATGAAACAGGTACATATGCACCTAGTAGCACTATTGCTCCTTGCTTCTGCTCTAGGACTCCTGCTGGATGTCACTTTCCTACCACCCCCATCCTCCCTGCCACCTCATCCCCAGGCTGGGCTGGATGACCCTCCAGAGGCTTGGCTTACCTCGGGGCATGCATTGCTTTCCCACTGAAACGCCTGCTTCTTTGTCTCTCTTCCAGGAGACTCTGCACCCGGGTTTGTTTATCCGTTTCCTACTATGCTCTGTGCCCCGTGGCTCTTTGTATCTCTAGCACCTAGCCAGAGTGCGGCCTGGAGCTGCCACTCAAAAAATGTTTGATGATTGCACAACCCCACCATTCCCTTCCTCCTGCAGGATCCTCTGCACAGTCGCCCTGAGAGCTAAGTAGTTGTTTTCTCTTCCTGCCCATTTTGAAGACGCTACGACTCGGAATACCGACTGGCTCATCCAGCGCCACTCAGCCAGGAAGGGGTAGTGGCTGCACTCGAATTGCAAAATCACGGTTAAGAAAATTTGGGGAGGGGGAGTCTTGAAGGGCACCTAAAACAGAGCTCTTCAAACCTGTTTGTAGCAAAGGAATCTTTGTTTTTATTCTTTCCCTAGTGACATCTCGGAATTGTAATGTAAAAAGTTTGGAGGAGGACCTGCTCTTAATAAAAGAAACTTAAGAGGAAGAAGGGTACCTGAACCCCATTGGAAAACCGCTGATCCAAATAAATGTGCTAGAATGCTTACAAGTATGTTCTTTTATTATTGTTGTTGTGACTTTTAAAAAATGTATTTTTAATTATAGTTGACCTACATTTAGTTTCACATGTACAACATATAATTCCACATTTACATACCTTACAAAGTGATCACCACAGTAAGTCCAATAACCATCTGTCACTGTACAAAGTGATGACAATATTAATGACTCTGTTCCCTATGCTGTACTTTACATCCCCGAGATTTATTTATGTATCTATGTTCTCCTTCAACTAACACCCCAATTCTCCAAGGTTGTCTTTCTCCTTCCAAACCTCCCTCCTGGCCACCTCTGTGTCAAGCACGGTGCTCAGTTCCTTTGAGGATACCAAGTCCCTTGGGCCTGGGGACCAGGATCCACTTTGGCCCCCAGGCCTGTTTCCTTCCTGGGAACCTTGGGAAAGTCACTTAATCTCTCCCTGAGCCTTGACTGTTTCATCTGCAAAACGGCCCCAAGGCTTGGATTGACTGGGAGTCAGTTGTCTCACGCAGGTAAACACCCACTGCAGGACTCGCCCAGTGTTCATGGCATCTGTATTTCACAGCTCTCCAAAACGCCGTGCAAAAACCCCAGGAAGGACCGGAAATCAGTTCTGGGCACACACACTTTAATGATGACGTATTTATGGCGACTTGTCTCCCAAATGAGTTGGTTTACATTTATGACAGCGACCTTTCTGTTCAAGGTATTGATTTAAGAATGAAAAAGTGGATTGACTGCATCTCACATACCGAGAAGCGATGTTTCAGATGAGAAACAGATGTGGCTGAAGATTGGCACAGCCCCCAAGTGGCAAGGACTTGGGAGACCCAGTCCTAGAGAGTGAAGCAGGAGGAGGAACGCAGGTAAGGGGAGGAAGGGGCGGAGGCATCCCTCTGCGTGCCCCACCTCCAGCCAGCTGACTCTCTGGAGGTGATGACAGGTGCCGAGCAGGACAAATTATTCTACCAGGAGGCGATGCATAAGTTGGAGGCCTCCAAGGGAAGCAGGAGACTCAGTGGTCTCAGAAAGGAGCCGCTTTTCCTCTCTGTCCCTCCTATCTGTGTCAGTCGGAAAGGCAGCAGATTGCTGGCAGTGGCTGGGTTCTGCAGGAACCTCTGGGTGCCAACTTCTAAGCCGTCTATTTTTAATAATGATCATCCTCTAACTAACGTGTATTGTGGGCCCTGGTCTTTCACAACCTGGTTCCACTGCCTTTGAATCCTGGTGTCTTGGGGAAGAAGGAGGCTGGGCAGGGGCCATCAGCCCTCCTTGACAGATAAGGAAACTGAGGCTCAGGATGGCCGGGGTCACAGAGTGCAGAGGTAGCAGCACCTGGACTAGAACCTGGAGGTTTTCACTCCTATGCCAGTCCTCCTTCTAGAACCCTTTCCTCCCAGAAACCTGAGCCCTGGGAGGGTGGTGGGGGAGAGCAGAGATGCACTGCCCCTTACCTCGCAGACTCCCCTGCTTAGCCAAGGCTCTGGCAGGAATGTGGCCTCATTGCAGGCAGCAGAACAGGTAGGCCCGGCCTCTGTGCTCACACCAGCACACCCAGGTCTCTCATCGTCCTTCTGTGGTTGGGTCATAGAAGGCAGATTCCCCTGCAGTACCCATATCTGACAGAAGTCCTGGAGACTGAGGTGAAGTTCAGAGGTCTTGAGGCCACAGTGGAAGGCACGAGGCATGATGTTTGCAAAGTGGTGGGAGGCCAAGGTTTAGACTGTATCCAGAGAGAGAGAGACACTAACAAAAAAATCACATAACCAAGGAAGTTCTGGAAGCCATCTTGCAACCAAAAATAGAGCTAGCATAGTGAAGAAATAGAGACAAACCTAGTCTTCCAAGGCATCCTTGAGCTGCTGGATAGATCAAGCATTGCCTGAAGCACATGCCCTAGACTTTTTATTTACATAAGACAATAAATTCTTTTAGTTATATATGTCAGCTTGAACTGGGATTTGCTACTTTCAACCAAAAGAGTCCTGGTACTGCCCCTCTAGCTCTGAAATATTTAACATCATCAGAGGCAGTGTTTCAGCTGTGATGTCAGCCAGGTAAGTGTTGTTTGCCTCATTGAGGTCAATGCAAAATAGAAATGAGACTTCAGCTCACCTCTCTATAGCTCATACCCATCCCTACCTGGCCCATTGCAACAAGAATGTGTTGGTTTTAAAACATGTCCACAGATTCTTTGTCCTACTCACATCAAAAGATGGAGACTAATTTCTTTCCTCTTGAATGTGGTCCAGCTTTAATGACTCATTCCTAATTAATAAAAGGAAGTAGAAGTGACACTGTGTGATTTCTAAGGCTCATCATAAAAGCAATGCTGCTTCCATGGATGCTCCTCCCGGGAGCCTAGCCACCATGTTGTAAGGAAGCCCAAGCCACATGAAGAGGCTGTTAAAGATGTTTGATTGACAGTCCAGCCAGCAGCAACTCTAGACCTGTGGGGCAAACTGCCTTCCAGCTGAAACTGAGTGGAACTGAGATAAGTGATTCCCTGCAGACTCAGAAGCAAAGTAAATGTTTTATGGCACTAAATTTTAAGGTTTTTTATGCAGCAATAGAGAACTGGATCAAAAAATAGCTATTAAATAGTTATAACATATGTATGCTTTTCATTTTATCCTTTTCTCCCTATTACATCTTGTGATACAGTTGTTGAAACCCCCACATTATAGATGGGAAAACGCAGATTCAGAGAATGAAAGAGACCAGCCCACGGTTCCCTCAGATAGCATGTTACAGAGCTAGGGGTTTAAGTCATTCCTCCAGACCTTCATCCTTTTGAAAATAACTTCAGCAGACATTTCCTTACTTAGCTGTAGTACTCAGGGAAAACAAGTAAATCAAGCTATAGGATCTGCCACGAGAAAGCTCCCAGGAAGAAGAGAAAGCACAGCAGCCAGGAACGAAAGGGCAGCTATCTTCCAGGGGACCTAACATAACCAATCAGCTCTAGCCATTCTCAGTTCACGGGTCATAATTGGCATTCCCATCGTCTAGTTTTCCATTTGGGGACAAAGACCAGCCCCTTGGCCAGAGGAGTGCAGGAACCTGGACTGGCAAGACCCCAGAGTGGCACGCAGTGAAGAAAGGGGAGATCCCAAAAAGAAAATGAAGGATATGGACAGTTGACAAGAAAGTCCGTACACCTCCCTTATTAGATGGGTGCTCCCCGGAGACAGAATCCCCAACTTTCTTATCAGTGAACCTGCTGCTCTACCCAGTACAACAACTCAACAAATTCATCAGGACTTGAATGATTTCATTCTTCAGGTTTCCCTTTGTGTCCATTGTAATTTCATCCTCACAGGGAGAACATGGGCCTTGAAGCCGGGAAGACCAAAGGTGCATTCCAGCTTCACTAACCCTCTCTCTGTGGCTTTGGTCAAGATCCTTTATATCTCTGTGCTTCAGTTTTTCTATCTGCAAAATAGGAAGAATTAAACAATACACTGCCTAAAAAGCACTTAGCACAGTGCTTGGCATATAAAAAGATTAGAACTTTGCAGCGCCTGCTAATTCATCCTAAAAATAGTTAACTCTTCTCTGTACATTCTGTCAGCTCAGCAAATCCCAGCTAGGGAACTGTGAGATTGTGAAAGGCAATCTCTCTCAATAGGGGTCAAATATTCTTCTCACCCGAGAGTAACTCACAGAAGATGCACATGAAGATAAATGAATGGTCCAGTAGTGCAAGCTCTTCCCACCCAGGCTGTGGCCTGGTTGTCTGGATCCTCAAAGATAAGAGGCAACTGGCACATTCTACTTCCTAGAGAGAAATATGAGAAAAATATCCCTTATTAAATCAGTCATTCAAGTCATCTGATAAACAGTTACTGAACGTTACCAGCTCAGAAACTGGTAAATGCAAAAGTAAGTGTAGATCTAATGGTCAAGCTATTTATTGAAATCTTCAAGCATTCCATCATCATCCTCACATTTATTGAGCACTTAGGTGTCACCCATAATTCCAAAGCTTTACGTACATGAGATAAGTTCTTTATCCCCACTTTACTGGAAGCCCCAGAGTAGCTACAAGTTAAATAACTTATCTGGGCTCTTGAGAAACTCCCTACCTGGAAAGCTTTCCATCATTTCCCTGATGTTGGGGGCTTCTAACATAGGAAGGGTCATTTGATTGTCATAGAAACAGCATAAGAACTAAAATATAGTGCCACTTGGCTGCTGGCAGGCTAACACCCTCTGGACTTTCTCCTTTCCTTGCTCAGGCTGTTCCCTCACCGTGGAAGTTCTTTCCCACCAATTTCTCAGAGTAGCTACCATCTACTCATCTTTCAAAGCCCAACTCCATCACCACCACCTAGGCATAATCTCTCAAACTTCTGTACTTGCCCATCTCTGTTGACCCTTACATTCTGCCAAAAGTTATGATTGGCTTTGCATCTGGCTTAGTTGTCTCCATTCAATGAGTTCTTCAAATCAGAGAGCATGCTGTAGTCAACTCTGGCACTTATGTGTGGATTCAACAGGCACTAACCCCATAGTTGCCTGGCTCATAGCCCAAGGTAGGTGCTTGGCAGCCATGTACAGAATGGGGTCAGGTGTGGAAATTGACAAAATGAGACAAGGCAAGGAGAAGTGCTTGCATCCCAGAGTTAAAGCATGCTGAGCCGCCAGCAGGTGCTATGAGCAAGAAAGGCCAGCAGGTTAGACAATCAAGACTCTCTCAGATTTAACAGTTCGACTGCCCTCCAACTTGGCCAACTCCGTCCTCTCAAGCACACTGCTGGATTCCCCGGTTGCCACCCAGAGTACATGAAAAGCAGAAGTTACATTCTTATTTTGTGCAACTTTTGGGAACAACCACAGCATCTGGTGCTATGGCTTCTACACTATCTTCCGCCATTCTCTCCCAATCCAACTTGTCCTCCCATCCACAGGAGAACACCTAAATGTGTCTCACTTTAAAAGCTTCATTCATGAAAATACAAATTTACAAAAAGTATAGATATCAGGTAGTAGTGATGATTTGCATTCCAGGGTCAGCATAGAGTGATGGGGGAATACTTGGGGGAGAGGTAGAATGGGGGGGGTGTCTAGTGAGAATCTGGAATTTGCCGCCTCCCCCTGAATACCTTCTCATCTGCAATGCCTCTAGAATTTATTTTGACAAAATATGTGCTGATCCATGAGAAGTAAAGAGTCCTCATGATCAAATGAGTTTAGCAAGTGTGCCTGCTCTGTCCTGCTCTTAAAGATCCTCCTGATCACCATTTGGTTATTCAAAACTCTGAGGAATCCAGAAGTTTCACTCTATTGAACCCTTCTTTTAGAAACGCTGTTGACCACAGAACGCTTTTATTACGGAGTTTCTAAAACCATGCCATAGAATTTCTTTCCAGAGAAAGCTATCTTGAGAAAGACAGTAAAATGAAGTGGATAAGAGCCTGGTGTCTGTGGCCTGGATCCCAGCAATGCCATTCCCTCTCGATGTGACACAGGAGCGCTACTCTACCTGTGCTCTGGGCTTTCATTTCCTCATCTGCAAAGTGGAGGTGATGAGGATCGGCCTCATCAGACAGGGTGGATGTGAGGATGGAAAGTATTAACACATGTAAAGTTCTCAGAATAGATCCTATGTATCGTAAGTGCTCAATAAAAATGTGCTTACATTTATTTAGGAGGTAGGGCCCACACATCATCCAACACCATGAAGACAGAGATATTAAACATCTCATTATAATTTCAGCTCAGCCCCAAATTTCTGGGAAACAGTAGAGTGTAATGTGACAATACTAGGAAAAGTTAAATCCAAGAAACGATGGGTGTTAAGAAAAGCATGACCAACTCTTGATGGTGATTCATGATGACTCCCAAACAAGGGATGAGAGGAGAGAAGTGGTCCAAGGCTCTTGGTGGAGGACATCTGCTGTGAGTAAAGCCCAGGCACACCATATGCATGCTGTGTGAACAAGAAGCCTACCCTCCCTGTGCCTAGGAATAAGAATAGTGCTGACCTTTTAGAATTCTTGTGAGGATGAGTAATTAAAGGAACAATGTCTGGCTTCTAGCAAGTAAAGGTAGGCCTGATTTTTCAAGTCTTAAAGTGGTAATGTCAATGTTTTTGCTCTTACTTTAGCTTTTTTCTTGGAAACATATAGACTTAGAGACTCTAGAACCAAGGGGTACCTGAGAAGTCATCCAATGAAGCATCTTTATTTTGCTGATAGGGAAACAAGGCCCAGAAAGAGCAAGCATTTCCTCAAGTGACATGGCAAGTGAGAGGGGAAGAGAAGGGACAGCCTTCCGCCAGTGGCACATACAACAAAGTGGGTAACCTTTTCTAGATTTGGATCCCAGCAATGCCATTTCCTCCCCGTCTAACTTAGGTGTCACCCACAGTTCCAACGCTTTACACACATCATTCATACATCAGACTCAGAAGCAAAGTAAATGTTGGGGATGGGGAGGAAGTGGGTCTTTAGAGTGACATGAGGATGGCAGAAAGTGAACATGCAATCCAGGAGAGCAGAGGACAGCTGTTTGGAAAAATAGTCCAGAATCCAAAGGCCTTGTGTTGGGCCATGTCATCACAGCAGTGCAAGAACGCCTGACCACGGACAACAGAAAGAACCACCGTGATTCACTTGTGTGCACCTCTGCGCTGCCTTGAAGAATGTTTGCAATCCACATCTCACTCACTTTTCTTCTCCTAACAAGCTCATATGGTAGTTGTGTTACCCTTATTTTCTAATATATTCAGAAAAGTTAATAACAAGCTGGTAAGCAGCTCGGGGAATACTCCAAACCCCCACTGCTGTGAGCCACACCTGACCTGGAGCCATCCACTCCATATGGGTGGGACGCTAACTCTAATACAAGGATTTAACATACACTTTAAATATTTGCAGTCACAAAATAGTTCTCTCTGAGGAGAATTATTCTATCTCCTGTCCCACCTTCTTTGAGGAACTTTCCCTGACCAGCCCAATCCAACAAGCCCTCCCTGCTACTCTGAACACCTCCAGGGCTTGCTGTCTGCACCCTGATGGACCCCTGTCAATCACCGCCTGGTTTTAGAGGAGAAAGGCTCAATATCTCATCATTTAAATCCAGTTTCACTCACAGTCCCTTTGCACCTACGATGCCAGGCTCCACCTTGGATAATGTTCACCCCCATCTCCTTTGATTCTTGCAGCCACCCAAGAACGCCTGTCTGATCACTGCTGTACCCTCATTACTCAGACCAGGACTGAGCACATAGTAGGTGCTCTGTGCATGTGTGTCGCACAAGAGAATGAATTATTGGGCTCCTTTGGTGTCCTGGGCAGAGGGAGGGAGATGTAGAAAGCAGTGGGCTGAGTAAAGAAGGAGGGGAGAGAGGGGAAGACAGAGCAGTTCTGAAGGAGGAACTTTGAGCTGCCACAGCTGCCCTCGGGTGCCCTGGCAGGGCACAGCTGGGTGCAGATGCTGATCTTCCCCCTCCTGCTCCCCTAAGTGGAGAGCACCCCGGAACCACCCAGAGCTGAGCCCTGCCCCAGAGCAGGCACAGAATTGAAAACTAAACCTGGAATCTTTAAAGGCAAAGCAAACCTCAGAGTGCCTAGTCCGCTGATCTGCTGCTTCATTTACAACAAAGAGATGAGATAAAGGAGGTGGCTGGAGTTCTCCCCAAGAAAGGAAAACTCAGGCCTCACGGAGCTCTGATAGTAACAATAACAGCCAGTATATCTTCGAAGGTTCCAGAAAAAAAAATTACTCCAGGTGGTGCCAATAAAAAAAATAAAAAGCATTTCATGAAGGGCCATTTACAGTGTGGGCTGGAGCTGAGGCTCCCAGGGCCAGCATCAGGGTGAGGCCAGGACACCTGGAGCAGCAGGGGGAGGAGACAGTATTGCCAGGGCTCGAAAGAGGTGATGGGAACCACCAGGGTGAAGGAACACAGTTGCCCCCAATGATGCAAACCTCTTCTTTCCACCCTCGGATTTCCTGCCAGGGCTCTCGAGAGCCAAACTCAACGAGACAACAGGGAGCAGGGCAGCCGGGTATGCAGTGGACAGGGTCAGCCTCCAGGGCACAGAATAGGGCAGGGAATGGATCTGGGGGGACCACAGAAAAGAACTGGCAGAGGTGCCCATCTAATACCATTCAGAGCTTTTCCCACTGCCAGGAGCAGAGGCTGGCACAGACTAGACCCTCAGTACATATATGGTGAATAACTGAATTAGAATAAAAGTTGGCCAGGCATCCCTAAGCCCCAACTCCCAGGGCCCCTACAAACTGCTTTCTCACAATACTCAGCATGAGCATCAAAGGTGCATAGAAGCGTACACACTTACTTACACACACACACTCTCCTATGAGTTCTAGCTATATGGTGAGCACGTCTTAAACCTTTGAAATTCATGGTATCACTCCCTATGAGATAAGCTTTGGTGTCTCTATTATTCAGACATGGAAACTGAGGCTTAAAAAGATTAATTAGTAGCTTTCCTGGGGTGACTCACCTGTGAGAGGCTGAGCCAGGGCTCCACCCAAGTGAGTCTAACTCAGAGGTCCATGGCCTCAACAACCATGTTCCAATCCCTGATCCTGGGACAAGGCCTTCCAGCTGATGGGAGTTAAGGAATCATGGTCAAATGGAACTCTCCCTACAGTCTCCATGTGGGTGGAAGATGATGAGCGTAGTTATGAACATGGGCTGTCCCTCGGTGCAAAATGGAATCACTTTGGGCTGATCTGAGATGTTCCCCACAGCCTGCCTGAGGGAACTGGAATGGGCCTATCACGAGGAAAACGCCTGCCTCCTTCCTCACTCCCTACAAATCAATCAATGAGTATCCATCAATGCCCGGTGGGGGCCTGCAAAAGCCAATCAGCTGGAAGTGCCAACTTCTTTGGAGAGAGTATAGGGGAATTGGCAATGGTGGCTGGGGGCAGAATGCTGCCTTTGTAGAAACCAACCTACGCAAAAGTAGAAACCAACCTACGCAAAACTCAGAAAATGAACCCAGAAAGGACTGCGTTGATGGTGCAACTCTTGTTTGCCTACCATTTGACTTCTCGCAGGAAGTATTTTTAAAGGGTATTTTTCTCCCTTGCTGAACAGTTCCTCATTGAGAAATTTTCTTTTGTGACACTTGGACATCTCAGCTCCCAAAGTGATGATGGGACTTTTTTTTAAATTTCCACTTCCAGGTTTGGGTTCACTTCTTCATTCATCTGGAAGAGCAGAAAGGATTTCCAAATGCTTACCAAACATCTCCTCTGAGCACTAAATTCGGGCCTTGTCCGAGACCCCAACTGTCACCAAGCAAAACCACGCAGCACCGGGCGGGCTGTGTCCATCCTCTCTACCTCTCCCCCATCCCTGACTCACACACTCGGCACAGTTTATCAGCCTCCTCCATGTCCCACCAGACGTTATGAAGCAACATGATAAAATCTGTTAGGTTTGGTAAGAAATAGAATGTAACCTGATGGTGAAACTATCATGGGCTCCAGAGCTAATGAGCCCATGATGATTCTAAAAACTTCCTTACTCCCTGCCCTTCCTGGAGGCCAAGAAAACAGAAACCATCACCCACTATGGTGGCCATTGGACAGGGTCCCTCAGATCCCCCACACCTCCTTATCACCACTCTGCCAGGCCCCTCTGTGCTCCAGTCCTTTGGTAACTATGGTTGTAGCTCCTGCCTACTCTGTTAGCCTTACTCAAACTCCACACCAGCAACACCAGGCTCCTGTCCTGCCTTACACGGGCTCTGCTGTTCTGTCACTCTACCTTGGCTCATGAAATTTCCTCTGCCTGAGATCCCTTTCTCCCTCAGTCTTTCTCTGGCAAGCTCATACTTATGCTGAAAGACAGCTCAGACTCACCTGAGTATCATTTCCTGAGCCCCAAGCTACTCGGCTTCCCTCTGCTTCAACATCCACCACCTCATGTTGACAATGTCTACCTCTGGTCTACCTCTAACAGTGGACCCTGAGTTCTGAGAAGACCATGTCTGACCTCTCTGATTACCAGAGCCCAGCACGGGGCCTGATCTACAGTGAGTGCTTGGAGGAGCACTTTCTGGAATTTGGCCCAACACCCTTCATTTGCTCTCATCCTCTACATGGGCATGTGAATTGGCTCAGCCCCTGCCCAGAGAAACAGGAAGTTAGAGATCAGTACAAAGTGGCTGAGTCCCCTCAGCCCACAGGCTCTCCCACTATTTGTGGTGGGTTGTGAAACAGAACGTGGGCAGCCCAGAGAGGGGACCCAGGAAGCTGTGAGCGGTGGGGGTCCCCAAGGGGAGATGATCCCATCAGGGAAGCAGATGGTCCAAGAGGTATAGGTCTCATGGGTCCAAAACCATCCATCCCTCCAGAAACCATCAGTAGAGCAGCATTTCTTTAGCTGAAATCTCTCATCCTGGTTAAAATGTAAAGTCCCATGGCAAAGATTTCTAAGCTGTCTTTATCCCTACAGCTTTTTTATAATCATCAAGTGATATAGCAGAACCTGTGCCCACCATCTTAAATGATTTCATAACAACTCTATGAGATCAGCATTATTTCCCCCATTTTATGGAAGAAGAAACTAATTACAGAGAAATTAAGTTGCCCACAGTCACACAGCTTCTTAAATGGTAGAGGTGGAATTCAAACTCAGCTCTGTCTGGCCCCATGGCCCTCTTCCCCAAAAGGTTAAATGGCCTCCTGGAACAAGGGGAAAGTCTCCGAACAGGAACCAGGAGACCTGCCATGTGACTTTGGCCTGGTCCCAATCATTCTGACCCTTGATTTCCTCATCGTTTTCCTCTGAGCCCAAGGCTACACTTGGCTCAAGACACATTTAGCATCACTTCCTCTACAGAGCCTCTCCCAACCACTCCATGTCATAGTCAGTTGGAGAACTAATCAAACCTTCCTTTGGCTCCCACTGGCCCCATTGTCCCAGCACCTATATATCAGTTAGCTATCGCTGTCTAACAAACCACTCCCAAATTCAATGGCTTCAAGCCAGCGGTCAGAAAACATTTTCTTAAAAGGCCAGATTGTAACTATTTTAAGCTTTGTGGATCATACAGCCTCTGTTGTAACTACTCACCTCTGCCTTAGTAGCTCAAAAGAAACTATAAATAATGCATAAATAAATGGGCATAACTGTAAAATTTTACTTCTAAAAAACAGGCAGCTTGCTGGACCACAGGCCATAGCTTGTCAGTCCATGCTTTGAGAAGTAAGCATTTATCATTGCTTGTGAGTCTATGAGTTAGCTGAACTAATCTGCTCATCTGGGGCGGGCTCTGCTGATCTTGGCTGACTCACACATGCATCTGTGGTCATCGGCCAGATGCCTGGGGGTTAGCTGGTCTAAGATGCTTATTTGTATTCTTGATAGTTGGCCTTCTCTCAGAGAAGGTGACAGAAATGACTAGGCCATGTGTCTCTCATCCTCAAGGAGATTAGCCTTTGTTTTACTAGAAGTTCTGCAAGGTTCCTAGAGATGGTGGTAGCACACAAGGCCAGTTGAGGCCGAGGCTCAAAACTGGCACACTGTCACTCCCATCACATTTTATTGAGAAAGCACATCACAAAACCAGCCCAGATCCAAGAAGTAGGAAAATAGCCTTGGTCTCTCGATAGAGGAGCCGGGAAGTCACACCGAAAGGGCGTGGGGATAGCACAGGCCAAAGAACTGTGGTCATTTCCAGTTATTCCACCAGTTGCACTTGTTTATCCATATTTGTTACATGCGTGCCTCCCTATTTTCAGACTGTCATCCCCTTAGAGATGGATTTCTATGTCTTACTCATCTTTATATCTCCAGTGCCTAATAGTGATGGAACAGGGCCCTCTTATGGGCCCTCAATTCCTTCCATCCCCATCCCCACAAACTCCACCCTGGTCCAAGGCACTGTCAGCTCTCACCTGGCCCACTGCCATAGCCCCCTGCATGCTGGGCTGGGGGTCGGGGGGGGTGATTAATATTGAGTAGTCATTGGAAACAAGTTCATATCCATTGGAGCAGGTGTACAAGGCAAGTGCAGAAGAGACTGAGCACCTGAGAGGGGAGGTTGGAGTCTTCTGCTAATATAGAGACTTGGGCAGATAGAGAAGTTTCAAGATTCTGATACCCTGGTCATGATTCTGCTCCTGACAAGGCACCTGGGGTCCACAACGGCAGGAAAGTGCAAGAACTCTGGCACAGGGAGCCGATGTGGCGAGCTCGGAGCAATGAGGGTTTAGCATTGGAAGCCCTGGGCCAAGCCTCAGCTCTGTTTCTTTACAAATAACTTAACGCAGCGGTTCTCAACCTGTGGGTCGCGACCCCTTTGGCGGTCGAACGACCCTTTCACAGGGGTCGCCTAAGACCATCCTGCATATCAGATATTTACATGACGATTCATAACAGTGGCAACATTACAGTTATGAAGTAGCAACGAAAATAATGTTATGGTTGGGTCACAACATGAGGAACTGTATTTAAAGGGCCAGAAGGTTGAGAACCACTGACTTAACGTCTCTGAGCCTCATGTCATCATCTGTAAAGTGGGAATAAAAATAAATAACCCCCTCTCACCATAAAACCCAGAGTGAAAGGGTTTGTGTTAAAGGGTGTAGCAGTAAGAGCTAACCCTGTGCTTTGCCGGGAGTGGCTGTAAACGTTTTGCATGCCCGTAACTCATTCATCCCCACCACAACCGCACGAGGCAGGTCCTGCTATCACCCCACTGCACAGATGAGGAAGCAAAGCTCAGAAATGGCCGGTGACTCGCCCAAGGTCACAGTGCTAATAGGATGTGGATCTGGGATTTGAGTTCACACTCTTTTGCTCCACATTCAACAGGCTCCAGGTGACATTATTATCAAGGCTCTCAGTCCTCCCCAAGGTCAGGCATAACTTCCTCTTTTCTTCCCTTCTGCACTTAATTGGCCAAGTGGGAGAGAGAGAGAGAGAGAGAGAGAGAGAGAGAGAGAGAGAGAGAGAGAGAGAGAGAACGAACACGAACTGTGTCAGTGCTACCCTTTCCATAAAATGGACCTAATAATCCATGCCCCCCTGGGCGGGTCACTGTGAGGAATAACGGAGGCGGGGTGACAGCGCACTGTCACCCAGCACTGCCCAAATCGAAGGCTACTTCCGGACCAGACAAAGTGGACACTGAAAGGCCCAAGTCCCCACAGAGGAGCGGCTGTTACAGAGCAGGCCGCCCCCAGCCAGAGGTCACCTTGTTTATGCAACGACCAGCTGATGCTGAAATCCAAGAGGCTGCCATCTGCCCTCAGAGCAGGCCTAGACACTGTTTTCCTGTTTGCATCATTGGCTTCAGGTTGCATTTTTTTGTTTAAAAAAAAATTTTTTTTGGCAAGGGATATTGTCCCGAATTTTTTAAGTGGTTTGGTTTTCTTTCTTTTCCTGATTTTTTTTTTCTTTGATTGCATGTAGTTCAAACAATGGCGTCATTTATGGGCTCCAGGCGGCCTCCTGCCACCGGTCCCACACTGAGCTCTGCTTTTAAAATCGTTGGCTGCTGTCACTCTGACCTGAAACCACAGGTCTCCTTTGAGGTTGGGTCACGTGGCATCTGAGGGCTCCAGAACCTTGGAGTCGCAGTGTGGGCTAACCAGGATTCTGACTTGTTTTAAACGCATCTGTTGTTACTAAATGCCCAGTGGTACCCCGCAATGGGGCACCAAGGTTTTCAATGTTAACCTCCATAGGTCTAACCCAGCCATGGGCAAACTACGGCCCTCGGGCCGGATCCGGCCCGTTTGAAATGAATAAAACTAAAAAAAAAAAAAAAGACTGTACCCTTTTATGTAATGATGTTTACTTTGAATTTATATTAGTTCACACAAACACTCCATCCATGCTTTTGTTCCGGCCCTCCGGTCCAGTTTAAGAACCCATTGTGGCCCTCAAGTCAAAAAGTTTGCCCACCCCTGGTCTAACCCTTCCTCTCTTGATTCCTTCTTTACTTTGGGAAATTTGATACATAGAGCTGGCCAAGGTCAGCTGCACTCAGCATATATAACTGAACAGCATGTATAACACGGGCGTTCTGCCCTCCTGGATTCCTGGAATTGGTACACTTCATGTTAAGACAGTAATTGTGGAGAGGAGGCACATGAAACCCCAATAGTCACTTACACTATAGTATGAATTGGTCTCCTAGCAGACCTGAAAGCAGTTGCTCGATGAAGGAGGTGAAGATGAGATGTCCGGGAGTTACAAATGGATGAGATCCCATAGAGGGTGGGGAAGGGTAGGAACAGAGACTGTCACACGCTGAAAGTGAACTTTACTTTGGTCATGAGTTTGCCTTGTGCTTGATTTGCTTTATTTAACAAATTTTATATAGCACATCTAAGTGTTAGGGGCTATTCTAAGCTCTTTACAAATATAAACTGATTTAATCTTCACAACAACCTCTCTAGATAAGTATCATTCCCATCCCCATCTTGGCGATGAGGAAACTGGGGCAAACAACAATTAAGTAATTTGCCAGACCTTGCACAGCCTCTGAGTGGTGGAGCTGGAATTCCTATCCAGGCAGTCTGGTTCTAAAGTCCACGCTATTAACCTCTATGCTGTAAAAGCAAAAGAGCGCAGAGCCACTGATTTTATCCTTTCTGGAAAGTAAATGAATAAACTCCTGTGATGAGTAAGTCATTTCAACATTCAACTTAAAAGGCATCAAGATGGTCAGGACAGTCTTCGGAGACTGGCTTATGAATTTGACGATGACATTCGTTAGTTCGCATTTTGAGTCATCGACAAGTATTACCAAGCACCCTCCATGCCTCTGGACACTGAGTGGATGATCATGAATAAGACAGTCACTGCTCAGAGCTTACAGTCTGGACAGGGGTCAGGGCCTCAGCTGGAGTTGCAATGTAGATGGCAGGTGGCAGTTGGCATGTAGGCCAGCTCACTGTTGGAGTCCCAGGATGGGATGGGGGCAGGTTTAGAGAAGTGACATCTAAACTGAGGCCTCACAGAGAAATAGAAGTTCGTCAGAGGACAAGGTAGGGGCATAATGAACCAGGAAGTGGAAAGAGCACGGGCAAAGGCCCAGTGGTGGTGAAGAGCTGGGCAGTTAGGAAAACAGAAAGTTGCGTGTGGCTGGTAGGAGGCGGGGGTGTGGAAAGGTGAGGGTGGGAGCTGAAAGTGGACGGGCAGCAGGGCCAGACACCACAGGGCTATGTGGACCCTAATGCGGAGCTGGGTTTTCCCTGAGGTCCAGGGGGAGTGGATCAGGAGAGGTTCTGAGGATGTGTGTGTGTTTTTAAACCGGGGAGGGCCAGGTAAAGATTTGAATGGAATGGATCTGGGGGCAGTGGTGGCTTCTATTGACCATAGGGAGCAAAAGACACATCTCTCCCCCTAACTGGGCCTCTGGATCTGTGGGTTGATTAAAGGAGACAGCCTGATTGCGGCAAGTTAAATATAACAGTGTATCTCAATGTCCGGGCCCACTTCTCCTTGACACAATACAGAGTTGGCAGAGAAAACACGCCCATAAAAGAAATAATCCCCAGTGATGAGAGAAGCCAAACCAGAGAGTCTTTAAAGTTACAGACTAAAGGTATTTGATTCTGATTAACTTTCATTTCCCCAGGCCCCATCAGCACAGGACAAAAATGAGGACGAACAGGGACGTGTAACAGAAACTACGTCCTGCCTGTGGCTTGTCCCACCCCCACCAGGCTCTGCTGGAACCTCAGTCTCTGCTTTCAGATCCGAGGAGGCCTGGGCTGTCTCCCGTGCACAAGGCAGTTCTTCCTTTAATCCTGAAACATCCACCCACCTTCGCTTTGCCACTCACTTGTGCTTCCTGTCGCTTCCCTGGTGGCACCATCATCCACAAAAGCCACGCATCCCGCTGCTATTTCCTGTGCCCCTGCCTCCTGGCCACACTATAAGTCATCTGGGAAGCCCTCTGACGCAGCCACAGAGCTGAGCAAAAGTGCCGTCTTAGATCCTTGGAAACCTTAGACACAGCTCCTTCATTCCCCAACAAATTTACTTTGAGTGTTTGCCAGATGCCAGGCACTGGGGACACAAAGATGAATAAAAGCCAGTCCCAGCCCATGCACAGAGCCCAGCCTCGTGGAGGAGGGGAGGGCTCTTAGGCTAGGCTAGCCCATGGGTGGCATCTGAAAGCCTGCCGCCCAAGCATGAGCACACGGCACACGGGGAATGTCACCAGGTGATGGTGGGGGGTGAGGAGGGCATGGCAGGAAGAGGGCACATGCAGGGTTTGGTCTCAGCCTCGCCTGCCACGAGGGCAGGTCTCCCCTTCGATGCTGAAGAGAGCTCTGGCATCCTGCTCCACCTTGAGCTGAGAGACAGCAGCAATAACAGTAAGAACGGCGGTTATTTACCAGGTTCTAGACCAGCTCTGTTCAATAGCATGTTCTGTGGTGACGGAAATGTTCGCTATCTGTGCTGTCCAGTGTAGTAGCCACTAGCCACCTGTGACTGCTGTGCACCGGATATGTGGCTAGTGCAACTGATGAACTGAATTTTTAATTTTAGTTCATTTTAATGTCCACATGTGACTAGTGGCTACTGTATTAGACAACACAGTATGAGAAGCTGTGCCAAGTACTTCATGGGTAATACTAGTATATCAAGTCTAACAGTAAAGCCTGACGTCCAAGCATGATTACCATCTCCATGGGGTAGACGCAGAAACCGAGGCCCAGCGAGGGTAAATATTTGTCCGAGGCACTCAGCTTGCAGATGTGGAGCCAAGATTCAAAGCCCAGCAGACCAAGCCCGGAGAGAAGGAATGGTTCCTTCATCGGACACCCATCCATTCATTCCACAGACACGGGGTCATTGTGCCTATTGTGAGCCCAGCACCGTGCTACGGATGGGGATACAGACATAAATGGAACAGGGTCTCTGGCCTCTGGGAGCAGATGATCTACAGAGGGAAACAGACTGAAGGAAGCCTCACCACCACGTGACAAGTGCAGTGTTCAAGGCCAGCTCCCGGAGCTGGGGAGCCCTCAGCTGGGGATGCTGGGGGTGGGGGGATGGGGGGCGTCTTCCCATGATGAGGAGTGCCTGAGAGGAAGGGGTAGGCAGTGTCAGGGAGGGGATCAAGTCACCCCTCTACCATGCAGCTCATGGGACAAGTTGATTTCAAGTTGTTGAAATCAGAGCTTTAGCATCAGCTAGACCACGGTTCTAGTCCCAGCTCCACTCCACAGTGGCTGGTGACCTTACGCAAACTTTCTGAGCCTCGGTCTCCTCATCTGAAAAATTAGGATGATAATACTTTCTAGGGTTGTTATGAGGATTATATGTGTGAAGCCCCTGTTATTTTGTAGACTTCATAGGTGGCTGCTGTTATTACTAAAATTATGATTGACTAAAGCTGCAAGTAGACCGGGTCCCCTTGCTCCTCTGCCCTTCGCACCAGGACACCAAGGCACAGGGAGGAGGAGGGGTGGAACGTGGGGCTGAGTGTCAGAAGGCCTGGGGTCCCCTCCAAGCTTGGTCACTCACATGAGCACAATTGGGTGAGTCTCATCCCCATTCTGGGTCTCAGTTTCCCCATCTCTAACATGAGAATATTGGCCTAGACTTGGTAATTTACAGGCAAATGCCGACTGGGACATCCAGGGAACTAAAATGAGCTAAGGGAACCTAATGTGGGAACATTTGCCTTTCAATTCCTGCTGGCAGTTGCCACATGGGAACGCTGACTACAGAGAATCTGAACAAAATCAGCTTTTCTGATTTTCACCAGAAGCTAGACATGCCATTTGCCACCACATGGATGGACCCTGAGGGCACGATGCTAAGTGAAGTCAGACAGAGAAAGACAAATACCATGTGATCTTACTTATTATGGACTCAACCCAAAAAATTTTAAAAATAAAAGCTCACAGATACAGAGAACAGATTGGTGATTGCCAGAGGCTGGGGGTGAGGGCAGGGCAAAATGGGTGAAAGGACTCAAAATAGGCCTTGAATTAAAAATAGATGGTAACTAATATTGTAATAACTATATGTGGTGTCAGGTGGTTACTAGGCTTAACGCGGCGATCACTTGGTACAGGCCATGAATGGCTAATCACTGTGTTGTACACCTAAAACTAATATAATACTGTGTGTCAACTATAATTTAAAATACACTTTAAACTTTTTTTAAAGATGGCAACTCTTTGCATCATTTAGTCTCATCAAACACTATAAAGTTAAACAAAGCAGGCCTGGAGCCAAGGCTAGCCCAGATAACTTCTGAGGCCCTCCCAGCCCTGACCGCGGTGACTCTGCCCCCCACCCCTGCTGCCCTCTTTGCCCACTTCTGAGAAAACACATCTTTCAGGTCCCCTTTTCGGTTCCTTCCCCCATGTGTGTCACAAACCTATGAGGCCTCAGAGGGTTCCCCGTTGAGGGCCGGGCCTCCTGGAACCCTATGAGATGCAACCTGGCAAGTTCTCCTTGCATTTCCAGGAGCCTCTCGGAACCTCTCAGTTCCACTTTGTGACGACTGATTGCCTACACTGACCTCAGTCTCCACTGCACCAAACGGAAAGGGTCGATGAAATAATGGTTTCGGCCACGATGTGTGGGAACAGGTGTGAAAGGAGGCTGAGCTGACAGCCAGTGAATAAAGAGCCATCCACATGCCAGGCACCATTCAAATTGTGTTGCAGGTGTTTAATCTTCATGGCAACTCTATCAGGTTAGTACTATTATCATCATCATTTTTCCCCAGGTGAACCCCGAGGTTCCCAGAGGTTGAGTAACCTGCCCAGGGTCACCCAGCTAGTAAGCAACACTGCTGAGACCCCGGGGGCCCAGCTCCTGAGTCCCATACTTATAACCTGTATCTTCTGATGCTGAAATGCATGGTCTCCTCCTCCTAATATTCCACAGGCTCCCCAGCCCAGTCAGGATGAAATCCCACCTCCACAGATGGGCCTGTCTGATCCAGTCCAGTCCTGCTTTCCAGCATCGTATCTCACTCCCCTCATGGCATCATGTGTGCCTCTGTGTCTTTTCACATGCTGATCCCTTTGCTTGAGATGCGCTTCCCTCGTTCTCTGATTGGTGGCCATCACAGCTGACCTTTCAAAGCATCTTCTCTGCGAAGTCACCGTAGACTTCCTGTGTCTGCGTGGTGCATCTGTTTCATCGCTGCAGGGCTCCCTTGGGGTAAGCATCACCTCATGTTTGTCTCCTCGTGAGATTAGAAGCTCCTTGAGGGCAGGGCTAGGGCTTAGTCCTCTAGCCCTGACCACACAGCAGGATCAACACATATTGTCTAAGATGACCTACTGACTCTTGTCCTGCCTGCACTCCCTTCATGTTTAGTGTAGCCTGACCCCATGGGAACCAAGGTACCACGGCTAGGGACATTGCCATTGGATTGGCCGGTGGTGCCATCCTGTACCATAGCACAGCACTACAGACTGAGTGGCTCAAACAGCTCTCACAATTCTGAAGGCTGGAAGTCTAAGATCAAGGTGTCAGCAAGTAGATTTCCTCTGAGGCCTGTCTCCTTAGCTTGTAGTGTCATATGGTTGTCCCTCTGTGTGTGTGGCTGGGTCCTAATCTCCTCTTCTTACCAGAATACCAGTCATTTGGAATAGGGCCCACCCCAAGGACCTCATTTAACCTTAATTACCTCTTCAAAGGTAATTAAGACTGTATCTTCAAATACAGCCACATTCTAAGGTACTGGGGGTTAGGACACAATTCAGGCCATAACACACTCCAATTTCCCTCCTTCCTTTTGCTCCCCAAGGTAATCTACATGTAGCTAGAATCATTAAAGATCAGGAGCATCCAGCCCAGCCTCTGCATTTCACAAATGGGGAACTGAGGCCCACAGGTGCGAAATGGCTCACCACTAAAATCAACCAGCAAATTAAGTCAGAGTTCCTGGTTACTAGTCCAGGGTTCTTCCTATGACCACATATCCATTAGCCAATACCATCTTTGCTATTCTGAGCACCCCCTCACCCCCAAGGCAGAGCAGAAGGGAGGCCTGCCTGGAAGTCTCCTCCCTCTCCCTGCTCTATGATGGCAGGACTGATACCCATGCCTCCCCCAAAGCCCAGCCGCTAGAGCTGTTCCCGGCCACCTCAGGGTTCCTACAAGCTGCCCTGGCCACTATGGTCAGCCTTGCAGCTCCCAGAAGGAGACGTTGACTGAAATACCAAGCAGCTGACTTTCTCTTTTCAGTCCAGAGTGTCAGTAAAAAAGGATTTCCTCGCCACTGCACATGTTCTGCTTTGGTTGGTCAAAGGCCTACCAGAAGCTGAGAACCGTGGGGCCTGTGGAGTAGCCCCCTGACCCCTTGTCCCATAGCCCTTTACAGTCCAGTCCTCTCCAGAGCCACCCTCATTGCATCCACACTGTCAGAACTCAAAGCTCTTCTTGAGTGACCGGAACCATCGCGGCCATGCGGGCAAGGCCCCGTGCCTGCAAAAGAAAAGCCACCCTCCGAAGCGTGACAGTCGGGGTCCTCTGCCTTGGCTCTCAGTTAGGAGCATGGATCTTGGGCCAAATTGAGCTAGCTCAAATCATTCTCCTAGCACTTTCTAGTTGTGTAACTTCAGAAAATTTACTTAGCCTCTCTGTGTGTCAGTTTTATAATCTATAAAATGGGGACAATAGCAAGACCCTCCTTATAGAATCGTTAGGTATATTAAATTAGTTGATATGTGTACAGCATGAAGAAGAGTACCTAGAATACATTAATCCTTATGTAAATTTTTTGTTAAAAACATACATACATACATATGTACATACCTCCCACCCCACCCAACACACCCAACCCAAAGACGGCAAGCTTTCCTAAGAACCCACCGTGTACAAGGCACAGATTCTGGCAGGAAACAGCTTAGGGATGCAGGTGTACTAGATACAGCCTTGAAGGACAGGGGTCATCACCAGTGGGCTGAAAGTGGGGGGACGGAGTAATTCAGGTAAAGGATGAGCAGTCAGGGCTGCGTAAGAGCACATGGGTGTTAGGCTAACGGCCGTGTGGTTAAAGCTCTGAGCAGGAGGACAGGTAGTGGGAGCTGAGGCTGAAAAGGCAGGAGACCAAATCTTGCAGAAATGGGAAGCTAGTGAGGGGTCTCAGGGTGTAGGCCACTTATCAGTCTAAGAATACACCATGCACATGCCCATCTCTGGGCTTTCACCCTGGCCCTGGCCCCACTCACACTGCCATTCAACAAACACCAAGTTTCAACTCTGACCCTGCTCAGTAGTTGGCTCGGCATAGGGTGTATGCAGTCTCTGTTCTAGAAAGAAGCATAGCGTCAAGAGGAGAGAAAGCTAATTAGATGATTTGAGTTCTGGGTGAAATAAGAATGAGACCCTGGACAAGGGCAGCTCCAGCTGAACTTGGGGAGGTCAGGGAGGGCTTCCCAGAAGACGGGGCATGTGAGGAGAATGGTGAAAAACACCTGAGCCTTTGCAACAGGGGCAGGTGAGGGCTGTTCCAGTCTGTGAGAAGGCACCAGGGCGTGAAACTGCTGATGACGGGTCATGACTGGAGCAAAGGGCATACAGGGGGCCACGAGGCGAGGGACAGGGCTGCGAGGGAGCAGGTGACCAGAGCTGGCGGGGCCGTGTGGGCCAGGCCAAGAAAGTGTATCAGCACCCAGGAGTGAACAGGCTAGAGATGGACTTTGGGGAGGGGAAGGGCATAAATAGAGCCACATTTTGGAGAGAACCCTGTGGGTTCCCCCAGCAGCAGAGCCTGAGACAAGAACATAGATGGAGGTGGTTTACTTAAGAGGTGACCCCCAGGAAGCAGCAGGGGCAGAGCGAGGAGAGTGAGTTAGGGATTTGCGGGAAGACGGTTAGGAGTGTGTTGCTGAGCTGGTTACCTCTGTGGGCAGCTGGGCCTCAGGCTTGCTGGGGACCCTCTGAGTCACTATGAATGAATTTCATATTGTCTCCAACGTCAGTCCCCATCGCCTGAGAGTTTCCTTCAGGAGGCAATAATTCTCCTCCTTCCCATCACTCCTCCAGAGTGTGCCTGGGCAGGAGCTGATGGCCTTCTGTGGTGTTGAACAGCCCTGCATGTTTAAAATAGGATGCTCACAACATGCATGAAACTGTCCTCACAGCTGTGCTGAAATCAGGTGGCGCGAGGGAGGTGTGTGGGCACAAAAACATCTGCAGCAATCCCCTGGGTCCAAGGTGCACTGGTGAGAATTATGTTCCATTGCAAATTAAAAAAATAATAGTGGCTTAATCAAGTTAGACTTATTTCACTGTTGCACTGAAGAAATCCAGAAATAGTGATTTATGGCTTCATTTTGTGAAAGGAATTCTTTGAGCTATGGAAGGCCATTCTCTAATGGACCAAGGTGACTTAGAGCTTCAGCCATCATATTCATGTTCCAGGTGGCAGAATAGAGCAGCAGAAAAAGAGTGCACTCTCTCCGTTTTAAGGAAACATCTTGGCCAGCGCTTAGGCGTGTGGTCATTAGCTACATGAGAGGCTGACAAGTGTTGTCATTTAGATCACTGGCTAAGCACCTAACTAAAAATTTGTGATTCTTGAACTAAGAAGGGAAAGAGAATGGACCTTCAGGGGTGACTAGCAGGTCCTACAACAAAGATGTGAGATGGAAACCAGGGGGTTCATTAGGAAGCAATTTTCACAATCCAGGGAGAGATGGGAAGGACCGAAGCAAGGGAGTGGGAGTGGGGATGAAGAAGGGACTGCTTCTGTCAAATGTCCGGGTTTGGATTTGACAGGACTTAGTGGGGAAGTGGAGAGGAAAGGAGGGGAAGGGTTCAGGAAAGCCATTCACACACCCAGGAACTGTATAAGATCAACAGTTTGGAGGAAGGCCATGAGTCCCACTGCAGACACACTGCATCTGAGAAGGACAGCCAGAGATGCCCAGTAAGTACATAGGTGGGTGTTCAGGTGGTCAGGAGAGAAGTCTCAGCCCAAAGTAGCTATTTGGGTGCACCAGGAATTGGAGCAGAGAAGAGTCCTCGGGTGGGAGTGTGGAGGACGGGATCATGGAGCTCAGACAGCACAGCTGGGCAACATCAGAGTATCACAGGCATGGAGCTGACCTTCTTAAGTGCATGCGAGGGAGAGTCAGGAATATTTATGCCCCTGGTTGGCTGTGTCCTTCTGTTGAAGCTGCTAACAGGAAGTCCCTTTTAGAGCTATACTCTGGGTTTCAGTAATCTCTTGGCCTTCAAGCCTAGGACTGGTAATGGCTCCCAGAGATTATTCACCTTCGAGTGATGCACTATTTCCTGTTGGATTCCCTTAGTCCTTCCATACTGTCATAAACTGTGCCTTCATTAAACTCTCCTTAATTTCAAAGATGATGAAGATGATATAGATAGATAGATAGATAGATAGATAGATAGATAGATAGATAGATAGATAGATAGAATAAACAGATGGTTGGATGGATGGATGGATGGATGGATGGATGGATGGAAGATATATAGATAACAGGAAAGATGAGGTCACAAGAGAAAAATGAGATCAGAAGAGAGGGACAGTGGGGGATGCCTGGGGAGAAGCTGAAGTCAGGGGAGAAATGAGCTCAAGGTCAAATGTGATCCCACATTAGTTACTAGTAAAAGGAAGGCTATGACGCACTTATTGGATTTGCCACAAGACGGTCGCCAATGACCTCAGTGAGAGCAGGTCCATGTTGTCGAAGAAGCCAGACTGCAATGAGTAGAGAGTTGCAGAAATGAGTGGGAGATGAAGAAGTAGAGACAACTGCTTTCTCCATCGTCTCCACCTAAGAAGCCTGGCTCACATGTCACGTCCTCCACAAGCTTTCCCTGGGGCTCTTTTCTTCTCTGTGCTCCCTGAGCATCCTGTTACCCAACTGCCACAAATCAATGGCTGAGCTCCCAGGGGAGAGATCCATGACCCTCACAATGTCATAGAAAGAGCACTGGACTTGGAATCTAGAAACATGGGTTGAAAAATCATTCAGCCCACCCTCCCAAGTTCCTGCAAAGGAAGCAGATCTTGTCCAACTTGTCCAGGAACGGGCTCTGGGGCCCTGCTCAGTGCCCAGTCCCACACCATGGAAGGGTGACCCTCCAGCTGCCACCCAGCTGGGCCTCCTCATTGGTCAGCACCCAGTAAAGAATCACAACCTGCCCTACTACTGCCCTCATCTGCTTCCTCGGCCATGAAAAAATGTAGGGGCACCCAATGGTCAAAGACATCCCTCTTTCCCACCATCGCCAGGACTGGTCAAGGCCAAAGGCAATCTCTATTACCTGGGTTCCATCAAGAAGGGAATATTGATTTTACTGCTCCTTCAGATTTTACTGCTCCTGCTGAATTGAACCCTAGAAACCAGAGAACTCAAGGACTTTTGTACCATTTTCTATTCAATCATATGTTTCATTTGACAACAATTAAGACCCTCGACATTAGAAGAGAATTGGGGGAGGGGGATGGTTTCCAGGCTTGTCTATTCCTCAGAAGGGTGGTTCTGATGTGGAGCCAGGGCTGGGAATCACCAAATCTAAAATTAATCACAGGCAACAAATACTGAGATAGACCTACTAGGTGCCAAGCAGTGTCACTGTGGTTAACCTTGCTACAACCCAACAGTGTGGGCTTTCTCAGCTCCACTTTGTGATGAGGAAGGGGAAACTCTGAGAGGTCAAGGGGCTTCCCGAACTATGCAGCTGATAAGAAGCAGTACCAGGGTTGGAATCTGGGTCTTTCTAATTTAAACTCCCAGCCTTGCCTGTACCCCTCTAGGCACACCCTTCTGTGTGAGAGCCTTGTGTTAACAGACCCTAAGGCAATGGGCTGAGTCCTGGTCTAGGAGCCGATACCAGAATGAGGGTGGCCAACACATGAACAGTTAACTCTAACACAAAGCTGCCTGGGAAGGACAGAAGTTCCAAGGGCTTTGAGAGTCCAGTGGTAGCGTGGTGGGGACACGGCGAGGAACCAAGGAAAGCTTCTGGGAAGCGCTGGGTCTTGAATGATGCCATGTACTTCCATCTGTCATACAGCAGGCCACGCACTGTGGTTGGTCCAGGGGATAGAAAGATAAACAGGATGCAGTCCCTGCCCTCAGGATGCTGAGAGTCTAGCATTCTACCTTCTCTGCACCCCCCATGTTCTCTGCAGGCCTTTCTCCTTCCCCTTCCCCTACTCACCTGCCCCCATTCCTCCACTTCCCATGGTGCCTCAGCTCCCCTTCATCCTGCAGAGCACCCTCCACAGTGAGCCATGCTTTTCAGTCACCCAGGAAATGGGGTGCTCCAGTTCCAGAGCTCAGGGAGGAGAAAAGCACATGGGCCCCACCCAGGCCAGGGGGTGGGGGTGGGGGTGGGGGACCAGGAGGCGAGCGCCAGAGCCGAAGAGTGAGTCATAGCACACAGACACCCGAGAAATGGGCATAATAAGACCCACTTCCCTGGGAAGTTGGGGAGAGAGATGAGATAGGAAGAGAAAGTGCTTTGAGCTCCTCAGAAGAAAGAGACCATAAACAGATCCAGGGTGTTATTACCATGGTCATTACCTGCTTCAATTAAAGGGGCACTCATCCAACTGCATGAGGAATCGCTAACCAGTCCTGCAACCCACACAGGGTTGTGTTTTTTAATATAATTTCATTTTTATTATTAACAGCTAAGTCCATGAAATATTCCTCAAGTCATTCTAACTTGTTAATACTCCCCTTCAGGCTGGGTGCGGGGAGGGGTCTCCTTCCTCCCACATGACCAGGCAAGGATCCAGCCCAGAGAAGAGAACGCAAACTACCCGCCACCCTAACACCCCAGCACTCCAGCCCTGGGTCCTTCCCACAGAGGTCTGCCATCATCTCTTGGTCCCTGGTCTCACTGTCCAAATTTCCCATCTCCTTGGCCCTTCATGCCTTTCCTTGCTTCATGTCCCTGCCTACACCTGCCTTATCTGTGCCTCAATCAAGCGCGAGAATTGAGTGAACTCCTGCTAGGTGCCAGGCACTGAGGAAACGAAGATTAGTTAGGCACAGTCTTTGCCTTCAAGCAGAAAAGCACAGAGGCTGTTTCATTCATTCACCCAACTAGCTCTGAGCAGGGCACCATGTTCTGGACCCTGTGCCGCATACTCAGAATGGGGAGGTGAATGACACACATCCCACCCATAGGAAACACACCTGTAAAGGGACACTGACCCCCAACAACTGCAGGAATACTCACCGATGAGTATTATAATAAAGCAATGCCCCCAAGTGCTGGGGAGGTAGAAGGAAGAACCTACCATGGGGAAGGGTCCCAGGATGAACAGACCTGAGCTAGGCCTCAGGGTGCTCGGGGAGGGAAGGGCGTTACAGGCAGAGGGAACAGCATGAGCAAAGTGCTCGGGGCATGGGGAGGGGTCCAATGTGGCTGGGGAGATGGCGAGTTGGGAGGAGAGGTAAAAGTGAGGCTGGTGAGGAGTGAGGGGTGGATGGTGAAGGTCCTCATATGCATCACTATAATGATGGACAGCAGCGTTTACAGACCCAGCCATGAGCTCGAGACTGAAGATGCCCAGGCTGCCCAGCCAGTAAGAGGACAAGCAAGCTCAGGGGGCCCTGGCTCTTGATGCCAATATAAGGGGTTTGATTGAGGGCGGAAGTGGGGGATTTAGGCAGAGGGAAGGGGAGCAACAGGCTCCTTGGGATAACTGGGGCTTTGGGCAGGATAAGGGCCACTTGAAGGGGGGCTATGGGAGGAAGAAGGTACAACTGGGGAGTAGAGGGCCTCACGGAGGGTTCCCAGGAGAGCCTTGGCCTCCTCCACAAGCATCTGGGGTCAGCACAGAGCGCATCACAAGGGGCAGAGCTAGAAACAACCAGAAGGAATATCTCTGGTGAGTAGGACATTCCCCGTCTAAGTAATCCACCAAGCGGCCAAGGTTTACTCCACACTACCTGAGCCTTAATCCGAGGCAATAGTATCTCTTGCTTAGACTGCTATAGATGAAGTCCAAAATCCTTACCAGAAAGTTCTGTGTGGTCTCTTCCTGGCTTCAACCACCCACATCGTGTTCACTCACCCCTCCCTCTGCCCCACTTCGCCCCCGCCATGGATTTCCTACACTCCACCGCACAAGACTTCTTCAGGGATCTTACAAAAGCCAGGCTCTTTGTGTCCCCGGAACTTCATGCTTAAAACACTTCTTGTCACTCCTCCTATCCTCCCTGTTCCATTTCCAAACTGACCCCTTGTCCTTTAGGGTCCAGGCCTCACTAACCCTCCCCCTGCCTCCTGCCTGTTCCACAGTCATGACACTCCGGTCATCTCCAGCTGGTGCTTTTATGATATTTGTTCATTATCTGGCTTCTGCACAGCTTTATAAACTGGACCTTTCCACAGCCCTGCTCCCCATGGCTGGGACAGTGCCTGGCACAGAGCAGGATTCGTGAGTCTTTATTGGGTGAATGAATGAGTCAGCACAAGAGAAAATGAACAAATGAATGAGTGTGCAAGCCTTGAGCTGTCCTTTAACTTTGTGCTGTTCTTTCTGCCCAGACCAGCCTCCGCTCTTCACTCCCAAGCCCCTTAGTCCCTCTTGCCCCGGGAAGGCCTCCCTCTAATGGAAGGGGACACTCCTCTCAATGGCCACCATGGCTGTGTTGTCTGAACATCGTGACACTTCAGTAAACACACTGGTTTGTGGTGACTCCGTGTGTGTATAAATCTTGCCTCTCCGGCTAGAAGACAGCTCATCCAGGCCTGACTCTGTTAGACACAAAATTGGGCTCCCAGATAAGGGAGGTGAGGGGTCACATGCCTGAAAGTGAGCTCAGCCACCAAAAGGGATTGAGTCACTGTATAGGGTTTTGAACATGACAGCATCCTATAAATGTGGCCCTTTCCTGCACTGATTGAGCACTCTCTACCCCTAAAGCAGTGGTTCTCAACCTTGGCTGCACATTAGAATCACCTGAGAATCTTTTTAAAATCCTGATTTCTGGGCCTCATCCTCCAGAAATTCTGTTTCTTTGTTACTAATGTTGTGGCCCCACCCCATAACAAAGAAACATTCCTCCGGAATGAGGCCCAGAAATCAGGATTTTATTTTATTTTTTTAATATATTTTATTGGTTTTTTTTACAGAGAGGAAGGGAGAGGGATAGAGAGTTAGAAACATCGATGAGAGAGAAACATCGGTCAGCTGCCTCCTGCACACCCCCTACTGGGGATGTGCCCGCAACCAAGATACATGCCCTTGACCGGAATCGAACCTGGGACCCTTGAGTCTGCAGGCCGACGCTCTATCCACTAGCCAAACCAGTTAGGGCAGAAATCAGGATTTTAAAAAGATTCCCAGGTGATTCTAATGTGCAACCAAGGTTGAGAACCACTGCCCTAAAGGGTCTGAGAAATGATACAAGAGAGGGAAATTGTGCTTAAGCCCTGGGCCCTGAGTGCTAGTTTTCAGCCCAGTTACAAGAGAAGACCTGGTCATTAGTAATCACCATGTAAGACTATCAGCTAAGTGCCCAAGAGAACCCCACCTTCGGAATTCCATTTCTTTATCACTGAACAACCCCAGAGTCTGGCTCCATGCCCGTGAGGCACCTAGGTGCTCAGTTCCCTTCCTCCCTGGGTGGTGTCCTCTTTCAGCATCCCTACTGGATCTCCTATTTCCACCTTCCCATTTAATCTTCTCCTGTGGTGTGTGCATGTGTGTATGTGTGTGTGTGTGTGTGTGTGTGTGTGTGTGTGTGTGTCACAGCAAGTTTGCCCCAGAAAAAGCACATGCTGCTAAAAGCACTCCTGGGCTGTCTGCACACTCTGCCACCCCCTAGGACAGCTGTTATTGATGGGTCATTTGTGAGTGCTTGAACTCAACAGCCTGCCTCCAACAAACTCATCCCCATTCGGCAACACAGCCCACTGGTAATGGAGAGAGTTAATGCTTGAACCTGGACTCCAAAGTTCCCGATGAATCCCTAAGCGCGCTTCCAAGGTCTTTTCAAGGCAAAGGTGTTTTTGATATCTAAAGAGAGATCCCTGTTACCACAGAAAAATAGTTGAGTTGGGTAAGGTGACTCTCTTGGCACTTTTCAGGGATTGGGACATGGGAGTTGCCAAAGTTTCTCCAATTCTACCA
This sequence comes from Myotis lucifugus, assembly GCF_000147115.1. Lineage (NCBI taxonomy): Eukaryota > Metazoa > Chordata > Mammalia > Chiroptera > Vespertilionidae > Myotis > Myotis lucifugus. Next base: position 3,204,634 of record NW_005871075.1, read on the forward strand.
CCCCACCTTAAGCTCCTGGATGATGAAATATTCTGAGGAGTTTGAATTTCCTACAGGGATGAGCCGAGCTAAACTCAGTACCCCAGCCTACTTCCCGGGCATCACTAAAGGACGAGTCAGGCTTGAGATGACGCCCTCACCGACATCTTATAGCCTAGAACACAGCTCCCCTCCTTGAATGCCAGGCACCGGGAGGAGTTACTTCACCTATTAGCTGGCAAATGAGATGCCAGGTGGAAGCAGTGTTGAAACAAAAGCCGAAGCACCCCCACCCCAAGGCATGATGAAACACTTGGAAGAAGCCTTCGCAGGCACTTGGCACCTGCAGGAAAGAGAAGGAGAGGTGGGAACTGGGGCTGGGGACACCCAGCTGCACTGTCTTCAGCATGCCCCCCTGATAGCAGAGAGGCAGAGGACTGGGTGGGAAGGGAATTGATAGGTTTGGGGCATGCTGGCGCCAGCGGCTCCTTGTTTGAGAGATCTTAGCAAAGTCTGAAGCCTGAGGCAGAACAGGCCCTTCATATGGAAAAGCTGCTGCAAAAGCACAGCTGCATGGACAAAAGCCTGATCAAGGCAGAATTTGGCAAATAGGTTCAGCCTTTGGTACCTTAGAGAGAGGCTTTGCTTTCTCGTTGAGTCTCCCCACCTGAGCCCAGTGATCCTAATAATTCCCTAAGACTTCATGGCTGGAAAAAGCAGGAAGAGAAGTCTACTCACAGAATGTAGAAGGAGAGGAGAAAAAGGAAGAGAGTAGGGAAGGAGAGAGGGAGAAAAGAAAACAAAAAGAATGAAATCTTTGAGACTGTATCTGTAATATTTCTGAGCTGAGATATTCAGAGATTCCAGCAGTTTGAAAAAATTCTTTCCAATGAATGGAATGTTGTGTGCTAATCCATGTGCAAGTATATACGTATCTGTGTTTGTGTGCTTGAATGCTGTGTGTGTGTGTGTGTGTGTGTGTGAGCATGAGTACATGTGTGAGAATCTGTGCATTTCATGATATGTGAGTGGGCACGCGGGTATGTGTGTGTGTGGATGCATTTATGTGTATGTACAGGCATGTGCATATTTGTGTTTCTGTGTCTGTGCAACATCCCGGAAAGAAAACAACCCAGAAATCAGCCTCAGAAAAGGTGTGATCTTATCTCGATCGGCCATGTACCAGCTGTGTGACCTTGAGCAAGTCATGTCACCATGCTGGGTCTCAGTTATCTCCTATGTTCTAGTTCCTTGAGCAGCAATTTTCAACCAGTGTGCTGCAAGAATCTTTAAAACATGCAATACCTGACTATTTAGTCAGGGGCACTGACCTCTTTTCCCTTAGATTGTCCAACAAAAAAATGACAACAGCCAATACAACAATAGCTATCCGGTGTGAATGAGTTAAAATTATATCTTTTTTTCTGTCAGATTGGCAAATAATATATATTTTTTGCAGAATTTTAATAATTAGTTTATGTGTGCCACGAGGTGGAAAAGGTTGAAAACCACCGTCCTAGAGCAATGCCCAGCACATAATAATCACTCAATAAATATTTATAAAATGAATGATTGGTATTTGGGGGAAATGATGCCTACTTCTGAGGGTTGAGGAGATGAGAAAATGAAAAAATATATGTAAAACTACTCTCTTAGTCCACAGTACTTGGCACTTAATAGAAGCCCAATAACTGTTAGCTCTTCCTCTCCCAACTCCAGGTTTTCCCCCCTTGGTAGGACATGATGCATAAGGTCACATGCCTCTTGCAGCCCCTTCTTTTGGCTGAGTAAGAGCTACAGACCATATTCTTGAGCCAATTCTCAGGGGCTTCTGAGACCCCATTATGTTATATATTAGCCAGGCTTCTTCTTCCTGCTCTCAAATACTGATGGTAATTCATTTGTAAGAATTGAGTGCAAGATTGAATTTTAATGACTCAGAAATGTGAGGTCAACTTTGCTTTTAGTAACCTTTGGGGCAGGAAGCCTAGTGAGTGAACTGGTCCCCTGGCCTCCTAACTGGTGGTGTACCTGTGGGTCCCAATCTTGCAAGACAGGAATTGTTATCTTTGCTATGCAGTTGAAGGAATGAGAGCTCGGAGAGGTCAAGTCACTGGCCAAGGTCACACTACTCCTCCAGGACACCAGAGTTGCCTCCAAGTTTGACAGGTGATATTCAGAAGCTTCGGGAAGGTAAGAATCTCCTTACTCAGGCAGACAAAAAACAGGTCTCTGACATTCTAAATCCACAAACATCTCCAGATCTCTGACCAGTCAGCCCCGGCAGAGTATTGGCAGATAGAGCCAGGGCTGTGTGGCAATCAGAAAACTAGTCAGGTGGGACTGGAACGGTGCCTCTGAGGTATTTCACAAACACAGGGAACAAACACATTCGGTGTCGCAATCCTGGCCACTGGGAGCTGCCGCGTTGGCTGTTTTTTTGAGAACGGACTGAGGATAAGGAATTGGAGGGCCAAGGTGCACGCCATCTTGGAGGCTGTGTCAGCCCTGGGGAGACGTGGCCCCTCAAAGTCACCGCCAGGCAGACTGGCTCCTCCCAGTGTGCCAGGAACTACCAGACCCCTAGAGAGGCCCCCGGAGCCTTCCAGGGCCCAGAAGTAACCGGTTGTCACATCTTCTCCCACTGCTGCCTGTGACAGACCCTGTGACCCAGGCGAACCAGCCTCTGACGGGTCCCAAACATACCTTTTCCGTCACCTCCAAGCCCAGGAAGCAGACTATCGCCTGCCCTCACCAGAACTATCCATCCTGTGATCCTCACAACCCAAGTTAATTAAGACCAAATCTCTCCCAGCGTTGCACAACGCCCTCTGCGGTAATTAGTACAACTGGGATGAGCTGCTCCCTCAACTCAGAGCACAGATATGGTCACATTCCACTTATTTTTTCCCCAGTGAATCTCCTCAGCACACAGCTACGTGGTCAGCAGAAAGTCCAGCCTCTCTCTGGAGGTTTCCTCCCTTCCCAGCAAATTGTCCCAAAGCCCTGGGGACAGGCCAAGTAAAGACAAAATGAGTTCTCAGCACACCAGGCGCAGGGGAGCCCGAGTCTGTTCAGTACACAGCTGCCCTGGACCCTGTCTGCCACTTCTCACCACCTCACGGTGCCACTGCTGGAGCTCATGCCCACAGACTGACAGCTGCGGGGTGGGGAGGCGGGGTTGGTGAAAAAGGTGAGGGAATAAGAAAGAAAAACCCACGCTCATAGACACAGACAACAGTATGGCGATTACCAGAGGGAAAGGAGGTGGGGGAGGATAAAGGGGGCCAAATGGTGATGGAAGGAGACTTGACTTGGGTGGGGAACACACAATACAATTTACAGATGATGTGTCATAGAATGGTACACCTGAAACCTGTATACAGTGGGGCCTTGACTTACGAGTTTAATTCATTCCGTGACAGAGCTCGTAACTCAAATTACTCGTAAGTCAAATCACTGTGACGTTCACTGCGCCAACTAGCGGTGGGGTATCTGAAGCTGGCTCGTAACCCGAATTTTTAGCTCGCAACTCAACTCAAAGCAAAAAATCGGCCGAGACGGCTCCTATCTCGAAAAACTTGTTAGTCGGGACACTCGTAAGTCAAGGCCCCATATATATATATATATATATATATATATATATATATATATATATTTTACCAATGTCACCCCAATGAATTCAATAAAAATTTGAGGTAGGGACGGCCCCGGTGAGGTTGAAATAGCCCCGGTGAGGCCGAGACGGCCCCAGTGAGGTTGGGACAGATAATGGGGACCAGTATAGACTGATGAACAGGGGTAGATGCAGAGGCAGAGCAACATTGAACAGACTGTCAAACTACAGTGGGAAGCCTGGGGAGGGTTTGGGGGGGGTTAAGAGATCAACCGAAGGACTTATATGCATGCATATAAGAATAACCAATGGACACAAGACACTAGGGGGTAGGGGCAGGGGGAATGTCAAGGGGGGGGAAAAAGGAGACATATGTAATACTCTTTGTAATACTTCAAGAAATAAAAATTATTAAAAAAAAATTTTTAATTTAAAAAACTCATGGCAGCAGTGTCCTCGGCGGTCCCGGCTCTGTCTTTTGGACGGAACAGACCCAGGGACGCCCCTTCCTCAGCCTCCGCCACCCTCCAGAGGCTCCTCCAGTTGCCGCCTCGGAACCCTCCACCTCCTCAGCCTCCGGACCAGACAACGCCATTTTGTTTTTTTGACCTTAACTCCTTATTGCCGAACAACCATGAGCTCCCAGATTCCTCAGAATTATCCCACCGCAGGGGGACTGCCGTCTGCCCCCTGGCCCCCGAGTCTGCGGCCTCACCTACCTCTCTTTTCCTCCAGGACGAGGTGGCCATGGAGGGCGCGGCCGCTTCTCCCGGGAGCTGGCGGAGCAGCAGCACCAGGGCAGCCGCGGCTCTCAAAGAGCAACCAGCTCAGGGCCGAGCTCTCTCCAGGACAGGCTGAGGCCTCCCCAAGGCGAGTGGGCAACACTCAGGGCGCCATGGAAGCCGCCCTGGTCCTGGAGAACCTGACCCTGGAGCGCAGGCCTGGTTCTGTCTGAGCAGCCCCTCTGCTCGGTGACTTCCTGCAGAGTCACTTCCGGGCGAGCAGGTGGAGCTCACCAAGAAGATGGGCGACACCTGCCTCCCTCCGCAGGCTGCGGCCCAGGCTGGGCTGGGCGAGGAGCTCTTCTGAAGGCTCACCCTCCAGCACGACTAGGAGCCTGTGGAGCCCAGAGGCCTCTGAGGGCCCCTCTGCATCCCATGGTGTCTGACATTTGCCTGAGCCTCTCCCTGAAAACACTAGCCATTCTTTTAACCACCCTGGAGCCCTCTCCCATGCATTGGACCAAATGGAAAACAATAAAGCTTTTGTAGCAAAATTTTTTTAAAAATTAAAAAAAAAACCCACAAACTCATGACTACACAACTGCTCGGATACATACAAATGCCAAAACCAAGTCCCTGACCCACACCCAGGTCCCCCTGTCGAGTTCTTAAAGTACAATTTTCCTCATTCATTTCCTCATGCTCAGTATTTCCCAGGGTTTGAGAGACAGCAGGAGCACTTCATCAGGGCAGATTCTCCTTTCCAACCTCACAAATCCTTTCTCTCCTGCCCCATGAGCACTGTGGGGAGCACCTTCTCTCTTTCGAACATCCAGAAAGAGAATCATTTTTTAAAAATACCCTTCTCTCGCCCTGGCTGTTTTGGCTCAGTGGATAGAGCATCATCGACCTACAGACTGCAACGTCCCGGGTTCAATTCCAATCAAGGGCACATGCCCGGGATGCGGGCTCGATCCCCAGTGGGGGGCGTGCAGGAGGCAGCCAAGCAGTGATTCTCTCACCATTGATGATTCTCTCTCTCTCTCTCCCTCTCTCTTACTCTCTGATTTAAAAAGAAAATTATAAAATAACCTTCTCCCAAGAGCGTGAGGGCTTCTGGCTCCTCACCTGCTCTTCTCAGGGAGATTGGCCTTGGCGCCTGTCCCCTGGTGTAACTGGCAACTTCCTCACTAAAGAGGAGAACAGAAGCCCAAGTCAAGTTTCCAGCAGGGCGCCTCCTGTAGGACACCTGCGACATTTGCTGCACATTTCAGGGCCGCAGAACTGTTCCCAGACACAGCAGAAAACAGTAATTATGTTTGGGAACGGCCTCCTGTCGGCCAGGCACTTTGACACATATGATCCTGTTTAATCCCAAAGACACTGAGAGGGAAGCATGGAGAGACGAGTTGTGCAGAGCAGGAAAGTGAGGTCAGAGGGCTGAGGGCCCCGAGCTGCACAACTCTAAGATACTTGCACTCTTTCTCCTGCCCCAAGAGAGGCACAGCCTGCCTCCACCCCCAAGAGTTTACCACAAGTGAGGACACACTGAAAGACATGAAGGAATTTCTGAGCAGCCGGAGAGAGAGAGAGGAATCACAAAGGGGCAGCCTAAAGGGTTGTGTGGGGCGAAGGAGGGGCTGTTACTGTGGAAGATGAGGAAGGAATGGGTTCATTTTAGCCCCTAGAACTCAGCCTAGCCCATAGTAGGTGCTCCATTAATGTACATATTAATATATGATTGTTGCAAATGATTGTATAGATACTTGCCCTGAACACTGCTTTAGTGTCTGTCCTGTGCCCAGACCTGGGGTGAACCTGTGATGCATGAGGGCTGATCCAGCACAAAACCTCATCTCTGAGCTTACCATGAAGGAGAAGACTCATTTCTCAATTATTCTAATTCAATTAGAAGAGAAACATGATATCAAAAAACTAGAGAAAAGGCGAGAAGGAAGCTCAGGGAAAGAAGATGTGAATGTCCATTTGGAGAAGCTCAGGAAGGCTTCCTGGAGGAGGGAGCCTTTTAGCTGGGCCTCGGGTTATACATGACAGTAACAACTAGAATCCACTAACCTCTGTTGCCCACTTTCTATGTGCCAGGCTCTATCTCATATATACGGCCTTATTTAATTCTTCCAATAAACCCATGATGTAGGTACTGTTATTCCCATTTACAGATGGGAACACTGAGATACAGTAATGACAAACCAGTAATGGTCGAAGAAGGGATGGAATTCCAGGTGTGTCTGGAATTAACCTCCCTAGTCAGAGGAGAGGCTGGGGCAGAGGGGGAGAAAGAGGTCTGCCTCCTGGGGGGAGGACTCCTCTGCAGTGGACTTCCCACAGGAGCAGGAATTAAGTGTGTTCAGGGAGGGGACGCAGGCCAAGTCTGTTTCTGCTTGAGAGGCACAGTCTCCCTGCCACTAGGAACCGGCAGCACAGTGACTAGCAAACTCCAACAAATGAGATGAGACACTTGTTGTTTGCAGAACAATTAGAGGGAATTGGGATTGCTTGCTCTCAACCTCCCCAAGTGTGAGCATCGTAAGTCAAGGAAATGAACGAAAGGGCTCACCTTCCCACCAATAACAGCTTTCACTTACTGTGGGCAAGGCCTATACTAGGCTTTTGCAAACATTATCTCATTTTAATTTTCAAAGAAACACTTTAGCAACTATAGATAATATCCATTGATTGGGAATCATGTCCCAGGCATTGTTCTAGAATCTAGAATCTAGAATTTAGAATCTAGAATCTAGATGCTCGCATATGTTTAAACTCATTGGATCCTCACAGCAACTCTAAACAGAATTATCATTATTATTATTATTATTATTATCCCCTCTTTGCAGAAGAGGAATCTCAGGCATAGAGCAATTAGGTATTTATCCCAAGGTAATAAGGTGGTAAAAGGAAGAACCAGGACTTGAACTCAGGTGGCCTGACTCCAGCACTCCTGCTGTTCACCATTCCCCATTCTGCTCTATAAAGTAGGTGCATACAATTCAGGAATTTCGGCTACTCACGGAACTGTTTAGATTTTATTTGAAGGTTAACAGAAAGAGGAGGCTTGCACTCAAGCTAATGATTAGCATGGTGTAATATTTTAACCAAAATTTTTAAACCACTCTAAGGCTTACAGGCCTCTTAGCTAATGTTACAATCGTATCGTATTTCTTAGGTTCAAATTCTTTAAAGAGTCATCAGAATAACACGGATTGACGAGACTTTCAAACACTTGCCACCCCCTGCTCCTGGGTGTCTATCATAATTTGTTTTTGCAACAAAGCCATTTCTTTTTAAAGTTCATTTTGGGCACCAGTAGGTAGAGTATCATGACTCTTCTCCAAGTCCCCCATACTCTGTGAACTGCTCATATAACTATTTGTTTTCAGCTTTTAGCTCTGAGCAGCTCGATTGTTGAAAAAGCTTCTGCTGCCATCGAAACCAGTTAGCTAGTTTTCTTCTTGTTCGTCGGCTTTCTGCACAGCTAGCTCGCACTGCTGACACAAAGTCAGAAACTGCTGAGAATATTCTCGGTTAAGCGTCTGCCTTTGATCTTGTTGGGTTTTCCCAATATGTTCAATTTTCTGGTTATTGGTTTTGAGAGAAGCCTTGGTATGCATTGCTAGTCATTTTCTCTTTGCAAAAAGAGTGTTCCAGCACATTCTGGACTCTACTCCCATATCTTCAACTATTTCTGCAGAAGTCCCCTTCTTCCCAGGCCTATCAACTACTGGTTCAATAACATCCTCCTCGGAACCACTCGGATCTTTTTTATCTTCTTTCTCAGAGTCAGAGGCGCTCCCCACCTGACCCTCCATGGCTGTCTTCCCCGTGTCCGGGATGTTTCCTCCCTGAGGACGCCCAATTGAGATGGTTTCTGACTGAGGTGTCCGCTTCGCTACCACGATGCTCCTCTCAATCTTTGTTAAATGAATTTTAGAAACAAAACAAAAATGACATGATTAGCCCACGTTCACAGAACCGGGTGGTGTCTGTGGAACTGCCCCCCCACCCCCGCCCCCCCAATTCTGTGCTCTTGGCACGCTCCCCTATTCTGCTTCTCCGTTAAATGAGCGCTTCCATTTTCGGTGTGAGATTTAAATCACCCGCGCACTCCCTTTTAGACATGCACATCACAGGGGCACCCCTATGGGCCCCCTAGTCAAGGGATTCAGCAGAAAGGACTCCCGAGGTTCAGACCCCAGGCTCCCTGCGGCTCACGGGCGGGGCGGAGGCTGCTGGGATGACTCAGGCCGAGACTAATTTACAAGCGCATGTGCCAGAAATCATGCTCACACCCGGGTGTGTGGGGTGGGACTGAAAGGGTCGAAAGGCGCCATCCTGAAGATAGAACTGCCGCAGACTGTGAGTTCTTCGCAAGCAGTCACACCTCCTATTGTCCGGCCAGCCTACGGTCTACCCTCATGACCCTCATCTGGTGAACCTCGGTCCATCCAAGGCAGAGAGTGCCCAGGCTCTGCAGCTGGCATTGGAGAGCGGCCTTGCCCTCCATCGGAGTGGAAAGCAAGGCTGACGGGAAGACTGTGGTCTCATTCACAGCCTGGCTGCCTTCCACGCACCAACAATGACACAACTCCCTCCTCCGACGAGCACTTTCCAATCTGCACTGAGATCTGTTGGATGAGGAGCAGTTTCCATCGCAGCCGTGTGCAAGCAGCTGTGGGTGGGGGTGTGGATGGAGCTCTCCTCCACCCCAAGATCTGGGAAGGCAGAGCTCATCTCCTCATCGGCCAGAAGCCCAGCCAAGCACAACAGGGCTGCTGCGATGGCCGGGAGGAACCGGGTGAGAAACAGTCCCACAGCCAGAACCGTGAGAGCCCCAGTTGTCAGAGCCGCGTGCTCCTCTGTCCCGCTGATGGACGTGTCCCAAAAGGAACGCTTTGACTTGTTTTAGGAACTAGTCATAGCCTGGCTTGGGCACGCTGCCCATGTGTTACAAGAACAATCTCTGGGAAATGTGGAATAGAGTTATTGCCAAGCAGATCATAGCCCCGGAGTGTAGTATTCAGTGGCCCCTGGTACTCAGCCAGCCCCCAATTCCTCAGGACCCTCCTGATCACCAGCAGTGCCAGGCGAGCTGCGTGTGTGCTGAGTCCCTTCATAGTCAGGCGCTGGGGCAAGAGGTACAATGACAAGGCCTCTGTCCTCGAGGACTTCTCCATCTGGAGCCCACAAATAATTACAACACCATCTGACAGATGCCGCAATGTGTACTGGTTACGGGGCCCAGAGGGAGGAGGGATAGGTCCTGTCTGGGCAATCCCGGGAGGATCAGAAGAGGTGAACTGTGAGCCAGGCCTTGAAGGTGAGCTCTGCTCAGCCAGCATTTGTGAAGCACCACTAGGTACCAGGCAGAACGCCAAGACCGGCCAGGGTGAGTGAGCGGTTGTAGGGGGATTCCAACAGAGCTCCATTCCCACCCTCTTCACCAGCCCCCTCCTGCCTTCCTTTCAAATGCCAGTTCAAGAGTATCTTCTTGGCAAGAGTCATTTTCTGATTTCAACCAACCCCTAAGTCAACATCTCTTCTCAACCCATGAACTTGCAGCCTCTTCATGAACCAACCAAAATGCATTTGCAGAGGCTCAAAGAGTAGTTTAGAGTAGCTAAGAGCCGAAGATCCTCCCCAACTTATGCTAGGCTTCAAGAAGAGACCCAATGTTCCTGTGCTCAAAGGGGTGAATGGTTGTATTTAGAAGTCATAGAAACTTGGGGATAAATGAGGGGCGAGGAGAGCATCTATCCTCCTCGAGAATGCCAGTTGAAAAACTTCTTGGGATATTTCAAGTGTGAGCAGGTGTTTGAACTCAGGGACACTCTAAGCCCATTGAAAATAGAAGTTTGTGTTTTCTGTGTCTGGATAACCATTTCTTTTCTTCCCACCCTCACACTTAACTTCTTCGTAGGGACACCTACAGCTTGAGTGCAGAATGTCCTTGCTATGGTCTGAATGTTTGTGTTCTTTCAAAATTTGTATGTTGAGGTTCTAACTCCCAGAGATAATGGCACTAGGATGCGGGCCCTTGGGAGATGATTGGGTCATGAGGGTGGAGCTCTCGTGAATGAGATTAGTGCCTTTATAAACGGATCCCTGGCCCTTCCTGCCATGTGAGGACACAGTGAGAAGGTGTTCTCCATGAACCAGGAGGAGAGTACTTAATAGCCAGCCATCTCATCAAATCTGCCAGCACCATGATCTTGGACTTCCCAACATCCAGAACTGTGGGAAATAAATTTCTATTGTTTATAAGCTACCCAATCTGTGGCATTTTCTTATAGCAGCCCAAGCGGACCAAGACAGTGCTCAAGCAAGCTATTCTGCACAGGAAAGCTACGTAGACCCTCAACAGAGTTGCATCTCTCCTGGCCAATTTAGGTTCCTCGAGGTGGGCCTGGGGAGGCATCTAAGGCATTGGAATCGGGAGGCTAAATGTGTATTTACAGAAGGCAGAAAGGCAGGCCAGCAGGCAAGAAAGCAGGAAAGAGGGAAGGAAGGGAGGAAGGAAGGAAGGAAGGAAGGAAGGAAGGAAGGAAGGAAGGAAGGAAGGAAGGTTATTTTTGAGCACCTACTGTGTGCCTGGCCCCAAGTTAAGACTTTACAAACATTAGTCAATACTGTTACATTTCATTTCTGCTTCCAGACAGCATGTAAGAAAGGTTTCATTGACTCTGCTTTACAGATAAGAAACTGAGGCTCAGAGAATTTAAGTAACTTGCCAAAGGTCAAAGCCCTAGTAAACAGGGATGCAATCCAATATCTGAAGACTCGAAAGCCAGCGCTTTTTCTAGATGGCCTGGATAAAAATAACTGCCATTTATCAAGACCCTGCTGCTTGCCAAGGCCTAGGACAGCCCTTTACAAACACAGAAAGTCACTGAGCAGATCCTCCTGGCACAGCAGCCCCCGCCCAGGTGCTTCTCCTGCCCAGCAAGCAGTAGCCAGGTAACTGTACCCTTTAGTGTCCAAACCAGAGCAGTTGTGAGTACAATGGCACAGTCCCAAGTGGCACCCTAGTTGTGATCACCCTAGTTGTAGCCCACCTGCCAACCATCCATCCATCCCCCTGAGCAAATATGTTTAAAGAGGCTTAAATGCAATGCTCCAGTATGTTCCCTGAGTCCTCTTGACTCTCTCCAACAAGGGGTCATCTAGCCATTTGGGGACACTGACCACATAGTCCACTAAGGAATCTATAATAATAAAAGTGTAATATGCTAATTAGACTGGATGTCCTTCTGGATGTCCTTCCATCCTTCTGGATGAAGCCAGGGCTGCAAGGGAAGCCCAGGTCCTGGGTGCCAAAGGGAAGCTGGTGCCAGCAGCCAGGGGAAGGAATTTCATGCATTGGGCCTCTAGTATTAAATAAATTAAGGCAATATGTTTTATTATCTAGCTTTTTAATAAAACCAATACAGCCCATTCAAAGAATTATCATGTGCCTAGAGAATAGATTCTCTCTTGCTTTCTTGAGGTTTAAAAATATCCTTTCTTTGGATGACATGATGGTTATAACAAATTCTAGTTTTGTTTCTAATGCCTTCAATGGACAAAATTCATAGTTGACAACTGTATGATATTGGTTTGCTTGTTTTAATTGTTTTACCATTTTGACGTGCACAGTTCAGTGGTATTCACATTGCTTCGCAACCATCACTGCCATCCATCTCCAGAACTTTTTCTTCATCCCACACTGAAACTCTGAACCCATTTGACACTAATTCCACATTCTCCCCTTCCCCAAACCCCTGGCAACCTCTGTTCTACTTTCTGTCACATGACTTTGTCTGTTCCAGGTACCTGCTCTAAGTGGAATCATACAGTATTTGTCCTTTTGTGTCTGGCTTATTTCACTTAGCATAATTCAAGATTCCTTCATGTGGTAGCATGGTGTAGAGTTTCCTTCCTCTTTAAGGCTGAATAATATCTCATTGTATGCATAGACCACATTGTGTTTATTATTCACTCATCCATGGAGCTTGGTTTAACTTGCAAGTTAGCATAATCCAATGGCCTGGGCACCACGGATTCAGTCGGCACACATACTTAAGTGATAGGGCACTCGCTCCTCACCCTGCCCAGGATTTCTCTTTGTGGTTATATTTAAGCCTGGATGAAGGGGGGCAACCTAACTGAAGAGGGAGAATGATTTTCAGGCTTCAGCAGCCTCCCCACACTTCAGGATTTGATCCCTCGCTCTGTGGGTCTAGAGCAGCCGTGGGCAAACTACAGCCCACGGGCCGGATCCGGCCCGTTTGAAATGAATAAAACTAAAAAAAAAAAAAGACCGTACCCTTTTATGTAATGATGTTTACTTTGAATTTATATTAGTTCACACAAACACTCCATCCATGCTTTTGTTCCGGCCCTCCGGTCCAGTTTAAGAACCCATTGTGGCCCTCGAGTCAAAAAGTTTGCCCACCCCTGGTCTAGAGGCTCATTGTTCAGCTTACCCAGGAATGATCAGACCCTAGATAAAGGGCCCCAACCACCTTCATCCACAGCCACCTCCTTCACTGAGATATACCCCGAACTCAGATACTCGGGCCAAAACCTTTAGAATCACCTTCAACTTATCTCGTTTTCTCACATCCCCCTAACCAAAGCATCAGCAAGTCTTGTCATCAGCAACTTCAAAATATGTACAATTCAAATCCAACCTGTTTTCACTGCACCACCATATCCCTAGTCCGAGCCACCATATCTTATGCCTGACCATGACAATCGTGTCCTACATGGTCTCCCAGTGTGAGATCCTTCCCCTTACAATGCCCTCTTCATCGAAGAGCCATTCTGTCCTTCTAAAGTGTAAATGTGGTCATGTGATTTCCTAAAATACAGCAGAAACTTGCCCAGCTTAGCACCATGAAAATAATAAAGTCTTTTTGAAAACATATTCGTTGGTGAATGGCTAAGCTAGCAAAACAGAAATCTCTGAAAGGTAGGAACAATGTTTTAAAAAGCTTGACTCCATAAGGGTGAGCAACAGTGGAGATGACATGTGCCCAGGATCAGGGCATCCCAATGCAAAGAAACAAGGGCTGAATGGATTTTGTGCATTGACGGGGAAAGGACATGGGCAGGAAGCAGGAGACAAGACCTGGGGCCCTCGCAAGGTGGGAAGTCAGACTGGAAATTCCCATGAAAAGTCAAACCTCCCAAAATGACAACCTCAGGGGATGAATAAGAAGTAAAAATTCACTCCACAGAATGAAACTTACTGGTCTAGCTTTGGCTCTGGGTGAAACAGAAACAAAAGAAACATGATTCCCTTGAGGATTCCTGAGCACAAGCCCAAGTTCACAGTGTTTGGGGCCATTAATCATATATCCTATCAGGGGTCCTCAAATTTTTTTTTTTAATGTTTACACATATATTGTATCAGCTCCCATTTTTCTAGCACCATCTCATCCTCAAATTTTTTAAACGGGGCCAGTTCACTGTCCCTCAGACCGTTGGAGGGCCGGACTATAGTTTAAAAAAAAAACTATGAACAAATTCCTATGCACACTGCACATATCTTATTTTGAAGTAAAAAAACAAAAGGGGAACAAATACAATATTTGTATTTGCATGTGGCCCGTGGGCCATAGTTTGAGGACCCCTGTGTAACCTAGATGGTCCACACTAACCCAAGTAGACCTGTGTAGCCAGCAGAAACTCACCACAAATAGGCCCCAGCCTCAAAAAATTGCCACAGATATTGGTCCAAGGAGCATAAGTTCACAGTCAGGAATCATAAGCACACAAATAAACAAACCCTCATAAGTGAGAGTCGGCAGAATCAACAAACTATGGCATCAGCCCCACAAAGACTGCAGATGTTGCCATTAGTAGGTACAATGAATAAAGCAATCATGTAGATAATGAAACACAAGGGAGGACTGAGTGTGTACTAGGAGAATAAAAAACCAACCAGGCATGTTTGAAAAAATAAATAAATAGAACTTCTAGAAATGAAAAAGTGTAGTAATTAAAATCAGAAACCCAACAGATGTCTAAAACAATATATGAAGACATCTGAAGGGAAAATTAGTGAAAACAAGTCTAAAAATGTTACCCACTCTGCACTACAGAGAGAAGAAACTATATGGTGGATAGAATGAGAGGGTCTAACATATGTCTAATTGGGTGGTTGGAAGAAGATATGGGAGAGAATTTGAATTTAATGAATCAATTCGTTGCTCAGTCTTCAGTAGCTTCCCTCACTCTTGGGGGTGTGGGCAGATTTCAAAGTTCCTGTCATGGGCTACAAGATCAAATAAGGCGTGACTTCTAACTACCTGTCCATTCTGCCTGTCTGTTCTGGAATATGTCAAACTCACTCCCACACCAGCGCTTCTTCCAGGAGAATTCTTCCCCTAGAACCCTGCATGGCTGACTACTTTGCTTCATTCAGATTTCTGCTTCAATGATGTCTCCTCCAAGAGGCTACCCTTGACAGCCCAATCTAACATTGTCTCTCTCCTCGTCTTTGCCCTGTTTTACTTTGTTTCTTGGCGTGTATAATTAGCTAATATTATCTTATTATTTTGTTTGTTTAGTGTGTATTGTTTCTCTTCCCAATGTATAGACATATGCCTGCCCTGAGTAGGTACTCAGTGAATTTTTTTGAAATAATTAATGGATGAATGAAACATACACATACCTACTGTGTGATCGGTACTTTAAGAGAGACGGGTGAGGCAGAGACTCTGGGTTGCCTGCCATTACCTACCCTCACTTTTCCCCTTAATAACACAATTCTAATTTTGAAGGGGAAGCGATGGGACTAGCTGAAAACCTCATTTCCCAGGCACCCTTGTAGAGAAATGAAACCATTGGCTGCATTCTGGTTGGTGTGGCATAATTAACATGCTTTGTTGTCTGGTGCTTCCAGGACAACTCGTAAACGAAATGAGTAGACTCAGCTGGGGCACCTTATATGCCTTTCTCCCTCCTCTTTCTTGCTACCTGAAATGTGGACATGAGGACTGGGACTGCCATGGCCATTTTACAACGATAAGTCGACCTTGAGGATGGGAGCCATGGGACTGAGGATGGGAAAGCAGACAAACCAAAGGAACCTGGGATGTCAATGACGTCACACAGCCGGACTGTCTCCTTACCCAGACAGCTTTCAGCACAGAGAAAAAGAAACCCCTCTGCTTTCAGTTACTACCTGCTGAGGATACTTGTCAACTGATGCTGTAAGATTCAGGCCCTTACTTCAGGAACTTACAACCAACAATGGGATTCAGACACACTCAGTGACCCCCAGGGCAATGGGCTGGCCAGGAGCTGATGAGAGTCAAGTGTTTTGGCCAATATGGGACTTGGTGGGCAGAAGGAGAGCATGGGTATCTCCCCAAGGAAGGATTGGGTCATCAGCTTGGCCTTTCACACTCCCAAATTGTTGGGTTAGGCAAGGACTGGCAGTGTGAGGGGTCAAACCACAGCAATTTCTGCTCCTTCTGGAGTGACCCAGTGGGGGAAATGTCACATAAGCTCACAAAGTGTCACCGGTCAAGCGGCCAGCATGAACTCAGCACCATGACTGTGCCCAGCATTGTGCTAGGTGCTGTGGGGCGAGGCAGAGGAAAGAGGAGATGTGGCCCCTGTCCTCAGGGAGCTTACAGTCATGGGTACTCACAAACTCTTATGTCTAGGATGAACCTGGGTGGGAACCTTGGTTTCCTGGCCTCACATTTTCATGTGGAGGGAGTTTATCCACGGTAACACTTCCTGCCTCATTTTCCCACAAGGTTCACTCCTGATGAGTGGTGGAGCCATTTGGCTGATCGATGAGTTCTAGGAAGCAAAAGATAAGTCCTTCTGGGTTCTCTCTCTTTAGGATCTGCCAGTAGGATCATGTCCATGCGGGGGAACCTTGGCATGCCCAGAGTTTCCATTGATGGTGGACTAGTCTGTCTAACTCTAGGAGGCAGTCTTAGGAAGCTCATTCATTGTAATGACACACCTGTGCCCAGCTTTTATCATTTAAAAAGTTGATGTTTTTCTCTCCATCTCTCTTTTGGTTCTGACCTCGGAAAGGAATGAGTGTTATTTTTGGCCCCTCAGGATAATTAACGCTGACAGCTGTTGCAAAACACCCCCAAATCTCCATGCCTTAACGCTATGAAGGTTTCATTTCTGCCATTATACACCCTCCCCGGCAGGGTCCAACTGGCAGGCATTAACTCAGCACCGTCTCTGTGCTCAGCTCGGTGCATTTAGTCTCACCAAGTCCAGTCTGGATGTTTCTGGTCAGAGGCCCCGCTAGAAAAGGGTGACTTGGGGACCCAGTTTGCTTTCATACTCTGCCTCTACCATATGTGGCTTCCGAGTCAACCTGGAGTCATGCAGCCATGAGCTTTTCCAGGGGAAAGCCTGGAAGATCAGTTAGGCCACAGGATGTTTTTTAGTGCAAACAGCCAGGCATGGAAATGTCATAGACCGCTTCCTTCTACACTCCACTGGACAAAGCAAGACACATGGCACCTCTTAGATGCAAAGAGTGCTGGGAAGGGAAGGGCAGGGGCTAATACTGGGTAGGATCCAGGCCCCAGCCCCCTTGCCCTAAAGAGTAGTGAGTTCCCTGTCACTGGAAGAAGGTTACCGTGAGAGGCTGAGCACTTGGTGGAGATATGAAGAATCAAGTTTTCCATCAGATGACTAGACTACACCAGCGGTTCCCACACTTTTCATTCTCAAGGGCCCCTTTCATAATTGTTCCCTTTGGACTTCATGTTTTGAAAGATTTTGTCTAACAAACAAATGGCACTTATTGAGTAATAACAAATACATTTCCTCACTTCTTACTAATCACGGTTGTGTGTGTGTGTGAGAGAGAGAGAGAGAGAGAGAGAGAGAGAGAGAGAGATCCACAACCAGACATGTGCACTTTAGGCACCATGTCACCATGTCTACCATGGTTTTGATCTGCTAATTACATTTCAACATTGCCTAGAATGTCACCAACAGTGCCTAAAATGCCATCAAACAGCCAATGGAAGATTCTGACCAAGATGCAACTCTGATTTGATCAGCCAAAGGGAAGAAACTAAGACTTCAGTTGGCCCTATCATGGGATAAATTAACAATTTTAAAATAAATTACAGAAGAGTACTCTCAGACCCACAGTGCTATTTAGAACTCCAGACAACTCACTTGCTACTTCACTCCAACCTCTTCTTCCTCCCCAGCCGACCGTGTCAGCGTGCATTTTATTCCCACAGAGTAGGAATCTCCTCAAGGACAGGGGCCCTGTCTCTGTACCCTCAGTGCCTAGTTGGGAGCCACATAGTTGCTCAATAGTTGTCCATGAAAAATAACATGTGGGAGCGAATGTGATGAACTCCATTTCTTGCTTGGAGGGAAAGCTGGTAGGTCAGAAGAAAACAGGCCCCTGGGAACTTGACAGGTCCATGATCAGAAAGACAAAGTCAAGGGCGGACTATCTGGGTGGATAGCAACTCTCTCACTTCTCTTTGTATAGGCAGAGCCTCTTCTGGTGCCTGCTACCCGATAGACCCTTGAAAAGAGGGCCTCTCTGTCGGCTACCAGCTTCCTTCTCCACCCCCACCTTTCCTGCCAGTGCTAACGGCCCCAACCCCTTGCTTATATCCAGGTCTGGCCCAAAATCTCAGAGCTGCATACGGAATAACTAACTAAGGGCATGCTTGACATCACAGTCACTTTGGAGCTCATAAACTTCCTAAACTGAAGCTTAAAAATAGCTTTCTGGCAACGTGTCCCTGGATTTGTGCGATGGATTTACCCTGTGCGTTTTTTTATTCCTGCCTTGTTCCGCCAAGACTCTGAATGGGGAATGGTGTGAGCCTCTCCCTGCCCTTCCTCCGGCTGGTGCCCAAGTTCTTGGTCGCAGTGCGTGGCCCCCACAGAGCTTGGAGCACAGGGACTGTTCAGTGTGAGGGACGGGGAATGCACAAGTGAATGATGACAGGAGCTCTGCTCAGCTCACGCTCCCACTTTGCTCCAGGGAAGCTCATGATGCACTGGGTTAAATATTCTACGGGTCGTGAAGAGGCCCAGGCTTTACGATCCCTCGGGGCCTTTGTTGTGTGACTGTGGAAGCAAAGGGGTGAAGCAGATCAGCAGTTTGCAAACTCTACTTTCCAGAACCCCCAGGGGTCCATGGTAACCTCCCAAGAGCCACTGCCCAGAGAAAGAAGGCCAAGTGGGTAGGATCCAGGCCCCAGCCCCCTTTCTGCCCAGCAGCTCTGCTTTGTCCTGGAGCCAGCGATAAAGCTGGGTTTTGATCCCAGATAGTCTATCTTCGGCACCCCGGCTCTTCATCACACAGTTTTATGTAGCAGCACCATAACACAGAATAAAGGCAAAATTCTAGGGTGTCTCAAATAATACTTGGGGTGACGCAGCTGCTACAACAACAAATCTATATGCTGAATGCATGAAGTTAGGAAAGAATGATTCTGGGAGGAAGTCCAGGAGGGCTTCATGGAGGAGGTGATATGTAACACTTGGGTTGCGGGAAACGAGTTAAGTCGGCTCGCGTGAATTGCGCGTACTCCGCGGGAGCCGTCTTAAACTCGGTTCATATAGATTTGCGGTGGAGTGCGGGAAACGTGTAAACTCGGGCCAATTGTAACTGCGTATTACCAAATATTTCATTTCAATCGAACCCATACTTCAAAAGATATAGGCATTTTAACGCGCCATCTTATATTTTGGCGGGAAATTCACCCGACACCGAAGTGGTAAGATAAGTCAAGAAAGATGGTAGAAGCTCTCCTGGATGGAAAGTTGGGCCCACCACTCCAGGCAGACGCCAAAACATAGGCAGGACACTGGGGGGTTCAGGGAAATCACAGGGGTTCTGATTGGCTGGAGAAGAGTATTCCCAGGGTCCCATCTCCCTGAGAGTAACTTCCAATCATCCCCTGTTAATATTCCACAGCCCTCAGATCCTAAACCCCAGTGTCCAACAGCAGCATTGCCAAGAGGCAGGGAGGGAATGTCAGCCCCTTCATCTTCTGTAGCAGGGCCTCGTTCCCGCCAAGCACCACATGACCCTTATAATTTGAAAGCCGTTCAGACCCTGGACAGCTGAGAGGCCCTGTCCTTTGCCAGGGTGGAGCAGAAAATTCAAGAAGGGAGCTCAGTGTCCACCCACAGTGTAATTACTTTTCTCCACCACCTTTGTACAGGGTTAATTTTGAAAATTAAATTTAAAAAATTTTTATTCCATTTCTAGGAATGTGTCCTAGATAAATATAAAAGCAAAATGAACATATGAGAATGTTCACTATAGCAAATTTTGTAATAGTAAAAATCAACAAAAATGTTACAAATAAAAAGCCCATTTATGAAGGTCAACTACACTCAATATGATACAGTTGGATCCTGTGAGGCTCCTTTTAAAAAGTAGAGCAGTTTTGTTGATGTGGAAATACAGTCGCGATTAATGAAGGGTGAAAGTCAACGGGCAGAACAAAACTTTGCTGCCATTTGAAATGTTTTTAAAGAGATTGTAGACATGGAAAGTTACAGTAATGGTACATTGAAACTGCCAAGGGTGACTTGGGGAGTAGAATTAGGGGTCTAAAGTGGGAAAACTATTTTTTTCATTGGTATACCTCTTGCTTTTGAATTTTTACTATGTCCATATGTTATGTCCATAATAAAAATTAATTTACAGGTTTGTTCACCTATAAATTAGCTCTATTAATTGATTAAAATAGAAAACATGCCACAGGTACAAGGATCGTGTATGATTTCATTCCATTAACATTGACTAAGTTTATTTTACCCCAAGCAAGTGCTAAGAGCTGGGATGATGTATATCCACAATGGAAAGTAAAATAGAGACCCTGCCTTCTGGTAGCTCACTCTCAAGTGGGGGAGTGAACCACGTAAATGTCTACAACAGGGAGAAATCAGAGTCATGGTTGAAGAAGTCTTTCTGGAAGAGGTGCTATCTGCAGAGGGTTTTGAAGGATGAATAGAAGTTAATTACAAAGAAAGATGGAGAAGTGCATTTCAGGCATAATGAACAAAACACAGCCAGGACATGGGACAATAACGGAGAAGTGGGTCATTTTGAATACTTAGAGGTGCTCTCTAATGGAATACTACACGGCCACCAACAAGGAAGAGGTAGCTCTATTGGAACCAAGAGTCCATTGGGAAAAGTGGTTAGGAGTGTGGGCTTTGGATTAGTTATTAGATCTAGGTCAGCATCTGGCTGCCCCATTTACTAGCAGGAGGCAAGGGACCAAAACACAGTACTCATTAGCATGTGCTTCCCTACTGAACCAGCTGTCTCCCCAACGCTTTCCGCAGCAGAGGCCCAGAGAGGGGCAGTGAGTAGCCCACAGTCACACAGGGAGGCAGGAGCACCCAGATCTCTGCTGTCACATCGCACAGCGCTGCCTCCCCCGATAGGCGGCTTCACCCACCCGTCCACATCACAGCACCTTCTAGCTCACTTTGCAAGGGAAAGCTAGGGAGAAATTCCCCGTGGAGGAGTCGGCTCTTGTGGAATCGGCTTCTGGACGGGGGTGGGAGCAGGGGATGGGGGGAGTGGCAGTCTCAGAGGCAAGCCAAGTATCCAACATGCGTTTGGCAGAGAGAGATGAAGGCCAGGGGAGGCCAACTAAGGGATGGAGGCTGAGGAGCAGGACAGTCTCCTCCCTTGCCCGGTGCCTGAGTCACAGGGGCTGTGAGCTCAGCCCGGCTGCTGGGCTGGGAGGATGAGTCAGAGGGTGTGTAGTGAAGGGAACGTCTCCCTGGCCAAATATGGGCTCGGCTCTGCTCCGTCTTGCCATTCACGCTGCCAGAGCCCAAGGCCGTGTCTGCTCCACATGCCAGCCAGGTCCCTGATGGAGGGAGGAAACTATTCCACACTCCCCGACCCCTCTCCCCTCCCTGGCCAGTGGGTGGCACTTGGCTTTGCATTCTCCCAGCAACTAGTAATCCCGGGCCACACATCTGCTCTCCCCACATCACTGTCCCAAGCGCAGGATGGAGACGTGAGAACATGTTCTGAAGCGGCGGTTTTGCCATGACAGGGTCCTGCTCTGCTGTCCGACACCCACGGGACTGTAGGAAAGAGGCCACAGCTTGTCTTCCCCTTACGTCCCCCGCGCCCCGCACAAAGCGTGGGGCCGGGTGGATGCGATGAACTGTTTGTTAAATAGATGAGTGGCTGTGTGCATTCTGTGTGCCTGTATGTGCGCGTCACTCTCTGCCCCCAGACTTTTAATTCCTGGAGGAGACAATAACTTACGTAGCACGCCCGATGTGCCAGGCACCGATCTCAAAACCCTGTCGTATTAGCTCACTTAATGTGGGGATTAACTCATTTAATCCTTACACGAACCCTCAGAGGAAAGTACTATCATTATCTTCATTTTATAGATAGGAGCCTGAGGCCCAGAGAGGTTAAGTAATTTGCCTGATGTCACATGGCAGGTAAGTGATAGAATCAGGATTCTAGCCCCAACAGGGTGGCCTCTACGCTGGGCCCTTAATGGCATTTCATTCATTGCCGTCTCTCTGATGCCAGCACAGTGCCTGGCACATGGTAGATAGAAATAATTGTGTGTGGACTAAGTGAATAAAGTAATTAATTAATTAGTGTGTGTGAACACAGATGTTTGTTTGCTAGACTTGGGCTTGCTCAAAGAAAGTCTTGGTCTTGCCAATGCCTCCAAATGCATTTAATAAATGGTTTAAGAGAGAACACATTTTTAAAAAGGAATGTTCCCCAATGCCTACATGCTTGGCGGGCGGTCCAGAGCGCCTGGACAGCTGACTGAGGTGTTCGGAGTTTATTCAGATGTCCAGGAAGAGACAGGCTTGGCCAAGAGTCAGGGTCAGTTTCATGGCCTGGAGACCTGTGTAGCTACACACGGTCCCGTGCTCAGTACACACGGCCCGGCGCTCAGAGAGCCCCGCCTTGGTGCAATGTTCTACTGTCACCATCTTGAAATTCTTAATAGTTTCTGAGCAGGGGGCCTCCTGTTTGTTTTTATCTTACACTGGGCCCCACAAGTGATGTAGTCCATCTTGCCAAGAGTGACCAAAGCCCACGAAGATGAGTACAGGAAGGAGAGGAGAGGAAAGAGACCCCAAGGGCACTGTGGCCTCCAGGAGCAACGCCTTGGCCATGGCCAACATTCAGACGATGGTCCCACGCTCAGCAATGGCAGCCCAAGCGTGGCTCCTGAAGGGCCATTTGGATCTCATGACCCACGCTCAAGAGCTGCCCCTGAGACACCCCGGTCCCAGGACTCTGACAGCTTCAATCGTCACCAGGCCAGCTCCTTCAGGCTTCCCCCGGTTCAGACACAACGGCGCTAATGCCTTCACGTGGTGGAACTCGGACCGCAGGCTGAGCCCCAGGCTGGGCACTTTCTTTCCTATTGCTCGCACCCTAACACCGAGAGATGGTTTTACTGGCCCCATTTTAGGCATCTGAGGTTCCAAGTTGAGGCAAAATCAAGTGCAAATAAATTATTCCAAGACGGTTGTTCTTAACTAATGGCTCCCACTGCCCCTCACTGTTTCAGGTAGGCCCTCCTTCTGCCTAGAAAAGCTCTCCCCTCTCCCCAGATGCTGTCTTCTCTCTCACCTCTCTTCCAGTCATGCCCCTGGGAATGTAGAACCAGGACTCCAAGCCAAGCAGTGGCCCACATGCTCTTACCCATACTTCATACACTGTTCTCCCTGTTTGGGCCTGGCTTGGATGGGCCTGGAAGAAACTCCAGCCTCAGCCTCTTCGTTTATGAAGTGGGCTCAATAAATAGACCCACATCACAGACTTGCCTGGATTAAACGTAATGACAGATGTCAAAGTGCTTTTTAACGATCCATAGTCAAAGCAGTTATTTCTGTTAATTATCAGTAGTGAAACTAAGGCTTATTAAACCTGATGCCAAGAAAGCAAAGGTCATTAGCTCCCACCGCCTTTGCTTCAGTGTAAGCCAAGGCCAGCCATACCCCGGCCAATCATTGGTCAGTAAAGAATTGAACAGGATCCATCCTTGCATTGTCCTCACATCCTGATTCTGCCACTGTGGAGCTGTGCAACTTTGAGCAAATCACTGTACCTCTCTGAGTGCCAGGCTTCTCATCTGCAAAGTCTGGTGGATGGCGGTAGGTGTGATGCAGTGTAGTCATAGGGTGCCTAGCACAGTAGACTGAAGTGGTGGTTGGTATTATTCTTAAAACAACTCTACACTCAAGATTCCTTGATCAGCGTCTTGCTCTTCGGGATGGTTAATTTTATGTGTCAGTGTGCCTGGGCTCAGGGATGCCCACAGAGCTGATAAAACATTATCCTGGGGGTGTCTGTGTTTCTCAGATTAGCATTTGACTCTGTAGCATGAGTAAAGACCATCCTCACAAATGCATATGCGCATCAACCAAGGTGTGGAGGACCCAGTTAGAACAAAAAGGCCAGGGAAAGGTGATGTACTCCCTCTGCTTGAGCCGGGACATCCATCCGCTCCTGCCCTTGGGTATCAGCGCTCCTGGTTCTCAAGCCTTCAGACTCAGACCATGACTGACACCATTGGCTCCCCTGGTTCTTGGGCCTTTGAGTGTGGACTGAACTATCCCCCCGACCTCTCCTGGGTCTCCAGCTCACAGATAGCAGATCATGGGACTTCTCAGTCTCCATAATCACCTAAGCCAATCACTCATAATAAATCTCTTTTTATAGATCTATAGTTACCTATTGGTTCTGTTTTTTTCTGGAGAGTGTAATGAGGATCACAGGATGTGGTGGAGAGTCCATTTAGAGACAGATGTTTCCTATTCTTCACCCTATTCTCTCCTCCAACCACATTTTTCAAAGGAAGAGAACATTGTACCCATCAGAAACACACATACCAGTTCCACACATGCCAACTCTGTGACCTTAGACAAGAACAGGTATCACTTGTTCAACCAAAATAATGTCTCTCAACCACAACTAACTGGGGACAAAGTTGGTCTACAGTGGGAATTAAATGAGATAATCCATGCAAAGACACTATATAGGTACTGACATATAGTAAATAATAAATGTAACTATTTTGTTGTTGTTGTTATGTGAAATTAGTTCTAAATTGTGAGATGTACATTACATTTTTATATGACCCATGACAGTATTAATCTAATTTTTCATCACCATAGCAAATAAAACCTAAGAGCGTATTGATACAAGTCAGCTGATGATGACATTTCAACAGGCCTACGTGCTTTCCTGCCCATGGTCCCATCTTGCTTCTTAATTCCTGCCAGCACCCTAAGAAAAATCTTTAAAAATTAAAAAAATAACTATTCTCTATAGGCTCTTGATATTTTAGGTGTTAAGAATTGTAGTTTCTTCCCACCGCCTGTAATTGTTTGAAAGCCTATGTAATCATTCTTCACCAGATTTACTGTCCAATGGTAGGGCACATCATGGCTGTGCTGACAGCCAATTTCATCACCATAGACAGTGCATCGTTGGACATCTGGGACCAGCATGGAGGCAGGATGCAGTGCTATCTCAAGTTCAGATCCTGCACATGATGTGGGATGTGTAATATAAGAAGCAGCTGCACTGTATCAATCAAAATGTGCCCTCATGCCGAACGGGTTTGGCTCAGTGGATAGAGCGTCGGCCTGCGGACTCAAGGGTCTCAGGTTCGATTTCGGTCAAGGGCATGTACCTTGGTTGCGGGCACATCCCCAGTCGGGGGCGTGCAGGAGGCAGCTGATCGATCTCTCTCATCGATGTTTCTAACTCTCTGTCCCTCTTCCTTCTTCTCTGTAAAAAATCAATAAAATATATTTTTAAAAAAAAACAAAAAAAAAAAAACAAAAAAAAAACAAAATGTGCCCTCAAAGTACAGAAAGTGCAGGGCAAATTACAAAGTGCGACGATTCTGGAAAACAGATTTTCGAAGGCTGGAGTCCAATAGCATTCTATTCCTCAGTTTGATTGTGCTGCCAGAAAAATTTAGCAGTGGGAAAGGGAGCTTTCTATTTCTATTGGGGGGGGGGGATGGGGGATGGAAATGAAAAATTTCAGAAAACATAAAAGAAATAATATTGCAATGATAGTTGTATTGATTTGTGGTGAAACCATGGGGAGCCGGGGGGGTGGAAGTATCATTGTTCAACCAAAATAAGTTGAACTGAAGTGAACAGGTTTTTTTTAAAAAAATTAGTAGTTTAAAACGGTTGCAAACAAATCATGACCCGTAGGTCAAATCTGGCCCTCCACCTGTTTTTGTAAATAAAGTTTTATTGTCACACAACCATGCTCTTTCATTCATATTTTGTTTCTGGCTGCCTTCATGCTATAATGACAGAGGTGAGTACTTGTGACAGGGCCTTTGTGTCTCACAAAGCCTAAAATATTGACTTGCTGGCACTTCATAGAAAAATGTTGCCAAAAATGTAGCTGAAAAGAATAACAATATTTAGGATTATGTTTGAAATCAGAGTGAACCATGAAAGAAAAGAAAAACTTCACTTGATCATTCCCCCAGATATTTAAGTCCCTACTGTGTACCAGACACTGCCTAGCCATGAAAAAATAAACAAACGACCTTGCCCTCCTGGGACTTACCTGAACTGAGGAGTTACTATAAAAGTACATCTCTATAAAAGCTGATCTCTATAAAAGTACACATATATTTTTTTAAGATGAACTCTTTAAAAGAACAATGAAGGAGAAATGTTTTCAGGCATTAAGAATGAGATCAGTCCTAGCTGGTTTGGCTCAGTGGATAGAGGCTCAGCCCGGGGACTGACGGGTCATGGGTTTGATTCAGGTCAAGGGCATGTACCTCAATTGCAGGCTCCACCCCTGGCCCCAGTCGGGCACATGTAGAAGGCAACCAATCTCACATTGGTGTTGCTGTCTCTCTGTCTCTCCCTCCCTTCCTCCATCTCTAAAAATCAATGTGGAAATATCCTAGGGTGAGTATTAACCAAAAAAAGAATGAGATCAATGTTTCCTCAGCTTAATCAATAATATATAACGAACCAACTCACAGCTCAATGAAGGAACACTTGTCAAGTGTGCAAAAGAGATCCAAGAACACCTCAAGGACCAACATGAACAAAGAAAGGCTGTGAGGGCTCATCCAGGTTGGAGGAAGGGAACACTGGAACCGATTTGCACGTGGCTGCAAACACCACGGTGTGCAGGCTGGAGTAGATCTGAATAAATTTCTTGGCCACGCCTATCATCGCGTTGCTAACAGGAGCAGAAAATTGAGTGGCTTTGCAGCAATGCTGATGAAAAGACAGCTAAGCATTTCAACCACACATGATTACCCGGAGGTTTGAGATGCAGCAGTAATAAGCTTTGATTTGTGAGCGAGGAAATAAAGGAACTCCCCAAAGCTCCCAATACTATGAATGAAGGCGTCTGAGAAAAGGCCGGTGATCTTTCCCAGCATTGCCCTGTGGAGTGAAGGGGCAACTCGCAGGAAGTCGTGTTATTCCTGTAAAATGACTCTGAGCTATTCGTTATGGCATGTTGTGTTCATTTGGGCTTAACATCCTTTAAGAGATTACGAAATTTAGGAAAATGTCTAAAATGACTTTTCAAAGATCAAGTGTCTGATAAATTGAGCAGGATGCTGAGATTAATTTCCAACTTTGAACATATCCTTGGTCTGAAATGGATCACTTATTAAGGGTTTCAGGAATTCTTTCAAAGGGTTGCAAAATACAATTATCTATGATCACCTCTTTTTTTTTCTTTCTTCATTATTTATCATCTGAGTCAAGCAATAAACATTTCAAAACTATTTAGGATGGAGTAGAGGAATCCTGCCAAGAAATAATCAGAGTTCATAAATCATCCTTTCACACACAAAAATCCTGAAAGAAAATCGTTTTTGGAGAATTTAGATAGGCCTTTTCTATTTCTTTCAGAAAGAAATATATTGTTTTGTGATGTTTATTACTAAGGATTGGCTTCTTAGTTGTTAATTTTAATTTACATTAGGAGAACATGAAAACACAATATTTTTGAGATTTTGTATAGGTATCTACATGGATGTGTATATATGTGGAAAAAAGAGGCAAAATTTTTCAAGGATATTGATGTCCATATGATGTCCATATGGTCTCATAACTTCATTTTCCTGAGCATGACCCAAAGTTTAATCGCCCTCACGACTGCTCCCATACAGGTCATTCCACATGGTCTTCCCAGAAAGGCCTCTGACGCCTCGAGCCACTGCATTTTGCTTCAATTCCTCCAATTGCTCAAGCAAACAAGAGTGCTTATTCTTATCACTGTGTCTTAGGACACACTGTGACGTGCACTCGCCCTTGATGGTTATTAAGAATGACTTGGTAGCCCAACCGGTGGGCCTCAAAGGAAGGAACCAGTGGTGTGTGGAGAAGCTGGCCATGCCAGATGAGAGGCACATGGTGTTCTGTTGCTTCAACCTCACCCATCAGCGTTACCCACTCCAGTTGGTCAATTGTCATGGTTGACATCCAATTTTGAACTCTACGGTTTTGTTTTGTTTTGTTTGTTTGTTTGTATTTTAATGTATTGTTATTGATTTCAGAGAGGGAGAGAGATAGAAACATCAATGATGAGAGAGAATTATCAATCAGCTGCCTGCCGCACACCCCCCACTGGGGATCAAGCCCACAACCCGGGCATGTGTCCTGACCGGGAATGGAATCCTGACCTCCTGGTTCATAGGTCAGCACTCAACCATTGAGTCACACCAGCCAGCCTGAACTCTTGTTTTAAGGCATGCTCCCCTGGTAACAATTGGACACTGTTCCTGGGAGAAGATGATGACATAATAGAAATACCGAGGTTGTTTTTATTAGCATATGCAAAGATCTTTGAAAGCCCCATTTGAAAGATGTTGCTGTAAAGTCTGACACTTGTTTAGTGAAGGTCCCTCATCTGGAAATCTGTTGAAAATAAGGAGTCTGGGCCCCCCCGCAGACAGCCTATCAGGCTCCACCTTAGCTGGTATGATTACCAAACCCCATTTTAAGATGATGAAACGCAGGTTTGCAAAGGCGAAGTCCCTGCATCCCTGGTTTCCCAAGCCACCCTAGGGAATGGCCTCAGTAGGCACCTCTGTCACTGGATGTGCAGGATTTATGCAAGAATGTGTTTATTTACACAAGCGATTGCCCCTCTGAGCGGGCCCAGGTATGACTGGCATGTTTACAGGCGCTGGAGTCTTGGGAACTCGGGGTACCAGCAGGCCAGAGGGAGATACTTCCAGATCCTCTCAAACCAGGACCCCTGCCTATCTCCTATCCCCCCTGGAGTCCTCCCCACTCCCTCCCAGCCATAATGGGCTCCTCAGAGTCCTTTCAACAGTCTGTGCTTCGTAGTACCAGCATCTCTGTCTGGTTCTGTTCCATTGCCTGGAATTTTCTCTTCCCCAACCTCTCCTCCACCTGGCTCACCACCACTCATCCTTCAGACCGCCACATCCACTTCTTCCAGGAAGTCCTCCTGCCTTCTCCCACCAGCTGGACTGGGGAGCCCTTTGTGCTCTTGAAGCATCCTGTCTAGTCATCCTGCACTGAATAAACAAGTGACTTGGTTGTATGCACAAGAGGTGGTATGGCAAAGTGGTTAGAGGCCTGGGCTCTGGGGCCAGTCCACCCGGGTTTAAATTTTGGCTCTGCCTCTCACTAGCTCTGCGGCCTTGAGCAGGTCCTTTAATCTCACTTTGCCCCTGCCTCTCCCTCTATAACATAAGAGCAATAATATCACCAGCCTGTTGTGAAGATTCTAAGACTTAATCATTCAAGGCATTTAAATAATGCCTGGCACATGACAAGTTTCATTAGTTATTATTATGGTGATCCACTGTTTTCTGGCCCATCCCTTCACTAGACGGGGTTTTTGATTGTAGAGATGGCGTCTTAATTATCTCTTAGCAGAGCCTCAGGGACAGAGTAGGACATAGTAGGTCCACAGTAGGTACTTAGTAAATATTTGTGGATGGAATAAATGAACAATAGAGGCCACAGCCTCTGCTAAAGCTCTGCCTACAGTTGGCTTTCTCTAGGGTCCGCCTTGGTGTCCACAGGCTGGGGCCCTGTGGCTGAGCTGCTTTGCTCAGAGGAGATAGTAGGGAGGCGGAGGAGATGTGGCTGGCGCAGAGCTACCCCTCCAAATGCAGCTGCTTCTCCCATCGGAGTTGAGCAACTCCCTGTGAGGCAGCTTTGCAATGACTGCTGCTTATCTGCCTGGGATGTTGACCTGTTTTCATGGAATTGAACTTCCCCCATTGGAAGGTCCCAGGAGTTCAGTCTTAGCCAACAGCCTCACTGGCTGCTCTCTGAGCAGCTCAACCCCCCTCACCATTGCCCTGGCTGCACCCCAAGGCCTGGAGCTGGCTGCTCCTGCTCCCCACTTGCCATGGGCCAGCTCTGCCTCCATCTCAGAGCTTTTGCAGACCACTCCAAAATGGAAACAATTTCTCACCTCTTTAACTCCCCTAGACCTCTATCTATACATGTTTCTTCCACTCTTGGAGTCTCGGTTTCCTTATCTGTAAAATAGATAACCTGCTTCAAAGGGAGGCTGCAAAATCAAGTGACTCAGGCAAGTGTTTCATTTTATAAGAATTTGCTTATTTACTACCTTGGCCGTTTCTTAAGGCAGGGACCCTCTGTTGTATTACCATGTGCCCCTTATTCATAGCACAGCACCTGACCCATCTTAGGCAATGAGCGTTTGCTCAATGGATCAATCAACCCAAAAACCAATCAAGAAACACTTAACTCATAGCAACGGAGCAACACCCTACAGTTGTAACACAGAAAGGAATGTTCTCTATGGGATTTCCTTTCTTTTTTCTTTCTCTTTTTTTCTTACTTTTCTCTTTTATTGTTTTCAAGTTAGGAATGGCCAAACCAAATCAACTATTCCTTTCCTGGGAGGTGCATTCATGGTGCATGGTGTATTCAAAATGCCATTAATTAGCGAGAGAACTTGGACTTGGGAGTAAAAACACAAACATATGTACTCACACCCTGGGAATGATTTTCAGAAAGGAGTGGGTGCTCGAGATCCTCCCCCACATGCACTGTGGGCATTGGCTACAATCAGCCACCTCACTCATCCTCTTGCCCCATCCTGGGCCCTCCCCTCCTCCCCTCCCTGACACCACATGTCACCACCTGTACCCAACATCACCAAACTCGGTGGTTGTCGCCTACTCTTCTTAACAAATAACATTTCTTCTCCCCACAGAAACCCCTAGGAACCAAACAGGAAAGCCTAGAGAATTTCATGTTGGGGGTGGGGGGAGGATGGAGGGAAACCAGGGGTCACTGACTGATTTCTTGTTAGCCCTGGGCACAAAGGAACAAGCAGACATGCCTACTTCTGAGACTCTCTCTCTCTCTCTCTCTGATACTCAGAGAGGCCTGTCACTTTCACTGGATACGAGTCCCCACCCTTCCTTCCCTTGTCCCGGCCCCGAGCCCTGGAGCGAAAGCCCAGATTCCCTGCAAGGCAGTGCAGGCCAGAAATTGCCCCATCTCCTTATCAGACCTACTTGCCTGCCCGACCCAGACCTGTCCCTTGTACACTCACAGGACAGGCTGGGCCTGGCAGTCGCAACTTGCCCAGATGAAGCGAACTGACTTGCCTGAAAGCTGACCGAGAGCCAAGACCGGGCGACCCGAGGAAACCAGAGCAGGCCCGCGTGGCAGCAGGATGTTAAGGGGAGAGTGTGGGAGGCCTGGGAGGCCTGGCAATGCCCCGTCCACAGGAAGAACCTACGGCCAGCCCCAGGCAGGGACCTCAGCGTCTGTGCCTCATTCTCCGCCTCAGGCTCGCATCCCTCTGTGTCACCTGGAGCACTTGGTACAGGGGGCTGCTCAGCCACAGCGATTGGCAGGTGCCATCATGCGTCCATCTCAGATGTCAGTGGTTGTAACGTGCTGCCTACTAATTAGGACACAATGGATCATTACTATTTAAATGTGTGTCTTATACTTACTGAAAGCTTTTCTGATGGATTTAGATGAGCTTTTATTAAGTAGCACTCTCATGCAGGCAGGAAAAGGGAAGTCAGCAAAGCAAATTAATTAGGGTAATCCCACAACTTGGACACGTCCAGAATCCACGTCCTCTGAATCCCTCATCAACACAGAGTTGTGTCCAGCCGTGGTTATCTCCAGTGTCACCCTCTGTGTCACCTGGAGCAGAGGGAAAATTACAGGGAGTGCCCCGCTATTGTCTCCTGAGAGCAATTCCAAGCTGCTGACATCATTCTGCAAAACGTAAAGTTCAGGCCATAAACACTACACCATGAATGCCTCCATCCCAAAAGTGACTGACAGAGGCATCATC
This sequence comes from Myotis lucifugus, assembly GCF_000147115.1. Classification (NCBI taxonomy): domain Eukaryota; kingdom Metazoa; phylum Chordata; class Mammalia; order Chiroptera; family Vespertilionidae; genus Myotis; species Myotis lucifugus. Next base: position 3,236,294 of record NW_005871075.1, read on the forward strand.
CCCGTTGCAGAGATGATAGGAAGAAAAAGAGCGTGCATTTCAGTTGATAAAATATGCAATAATAATGACAGCCAGCAGGTATAACAGCAGAACATCCCAGGAACTGTGCTAAGCGAGCACTTTACCTGTGTTATCTTATTCCACCTTCTCCCCAAGGAAGGTGATAATGTGAGCTAACCTTCCATAGAGCTTACTGTGTGCTGTAGCAAGTGCCTTAGGTATATTCACTCGCTTAATCCTCCCAGCAGCCCATGAGGTAAATGTTATCATCTCTGCTTGGAAGATGAGGATGATGAGAACAAGTTACTTGCATAAGATTACACTGCTTATAAGTGGTCAAACCAGGATGTGCATTCAAAAGTTCAGTTCTAGAGTCTGCACTTAACCACTCCCCAAATGTCTGCTAATGTGCCCATTGTGCAGATAAGAAAACTGAGGCTTCGAGGACACCTCCCCCAAGGATACACAGTGCAAGGGCCAAGATTCACATCCACAACATCCAAAAAATAAAAATATAAAAAAGAACAAATCCACATCATCCAACTCTAAAGCTCATGCTGATCATCAGTTTGCAAGGAAGACAAAGGATCAAGGGCAAACCCACCATTTAGATTGCACCTCGTAATCCAGAATTCTGCCTGTATCGCTTTGAGAAAAATCTCACTTGCTTTCTTTTCTCTCAAAAATGTGGGTAAGTGCCCTAACCGGTTTGGCTCAGTGGATAGAGCGTCGGCCTGCGGACTGAAGGATCCCAGGTTCAATTCCGGTCAGGGGCATGTACCTTGCTTGCGGGCACATCCCCAGTGGGGGGCGTGCAGGAGGCAGCTGATCGATGTTTCTCTCTCATCGATGTTTCTAACTCTCTATCCCTCTCCCTTCCTCTCTGTAAAAAAATCAATAAAATATATATTTTATTTAAATGTGGGTAAAACCATTTATTCACAGTGATCTGAAGGGGGTTTCACTCATCCATTGTTTGTTCACTAAATAACTGTTTTCAAACTGTCCCTTATGGGCAAGGCACTGAGCAGGTGCTCCAGAAAGCTCACAGTGTGGCATGCATAACGGCCTTTGTACACGTGGGGCCAAACTAGTGACAACTGGAACCGGGTGGAGCCTCATCTGCCCCTGAGGAAGCAGAAAGTGGGGGAAAGAGGGCAGTCAAACCTCTTGCTGGGCTAAGAAGCTGAAAGAACAGTGATGGCTAATTAATGAAAATTAATATATTTGCCTCCTCATGGTGTCACTCCCTCCATCTCCCTAAATCTTCAGTAAAGTTTCCTACAAAGGCCTTGGAGGATGAGTTTTAGTGGGACTTGAGAAAGGAAGCTGAGTGCCCCGTCTGTGTGAATGTGGGGGATGGGAAGACCATAGAAGAGAAGAACCAAACCCTCCCTTCCTCTCTCGGAAATCAATAAAAACATATTTTTAAAAAGAGAGAGAGGGGGAGAGAAGAACCAAACTTAATTGTGGGTGGAGGCAGGGAACCTGCTACATTAGCACAAACATTCCAACTTTGCCGTCCTGCTCACCCCTGCTTGGCACAGATCTGAACTCCAAGAATGCAGACACCTTGTCTGTCTGGTTGTAAACCCAGAGCCTTGAAAAGCACATAATAGCTGTTCAGTAAATATTTGTTGATTAAATGATAAGACAAAAGACCTCAGCTGCCCTTCAGAATCTCTCCCAGGTATGTTTCCCCCTTTACATTCCCTGATGCACCCTTGGGGTCCAGCACAGTCAGGGCTCAATAAAGAATGCCTGGCTGACACACACCTTCCTCCATAGCTTGGGTGATCTGCTTGCACTGCCTTCCAGCGACATTACTGGATCCGAGAGAATGGAAATGGGAGAGGCCTTGGGTGCACAGGACCAAATTCCTCTACAAAAGAAGTGCGGGGTTCATTCTGGGCAGAGTCTTGTAGGCAGTGCCCGGAACAGTTTCTAGCTCTTTTGCCAGTACCTCCTCCAGTACTCGCCCTTCACAAAGAGGTCAGGCAGCTAAGACCCAGCTTTCCTGGAGCTCACCGATGATCACAGCACCCTGCTTTAGCCATCTCACCTAGACCTCTGCGAGAGCCTCCAGGCTGAACTGCCTGCATCCGCTTCTGAGCCCCTCGAATGCATCCTCTCTTAGCAGCCAGAATGCTCTCTGCAAAGAGCAAAATCTGAACATAGTTTCTCCTGTTTAAAATCTTTCAGTGGCTATTTTCCCCCCTCCCAAACCTCTCCTATCTCTGGGCTAGGAGGTGGGGTAAGTGTCCTTCTGATTCATTCATTGACTTTTCCCATTCATTCTCCCTCTGTCCTTCTCAGTTGACCCGCCACCACACATCTCGCTCTAAATATTGCCAGGTCTGTCCCACTCCAAAACCTGCTGGCTGTTCACCAACATGAATAAATATTTTATGGCCCCATCAGTGAAATCATGGTAGTGACTTACGGGACCTATTGTGATGGGACTACCATGGGGCACTGGAGTTCCAGAATTCAGAGGCCACAGATATTTCTCGAGCACATACTATGTGCCAGGCATTGGCTGGACTAGTCACTTCCACATACTGTGGCCTTTAATCCTCACCACAGCCCTACAGGCTGACAACAACACCGAGGCCAAAAGGAGTCAAATAGAGAGAGAAATGGCCCCAGTGGGAATGAATGACAGAGGGGGCTTTAGGCCCAAATGTCCAGACCCCTGGTCCTATGTGTTCAGTAAGCATCCATTGAAGACCTGTACGTAATGAGAGAGTGCCATGGATTCCGGATAAAAGGCAGCTGCACTATCTCCCTTCGGCCTATGGTATAGATGCTGGGAAGCTCTTCCAGGTGTCTAGCCTAAATTCCGTTTGCTGCAACTCAATCCCATTCCCACCCCCACCTCACCCCCATCCTCTGTAAACACAAACACAACAGCTGCTGATGCGATCTCCCAGCTTCTCCTCCTCGCCTAGCTTCGGTCTCCAGTTGCCACACAGGCCTGAGAGGAGCCTCACAGAACAGGCTTCCTATCTCACCGGGCGTTGCCTCCGCCCTGCTGGGCACTCCCCGGCCCCGGCCCAGAGTCAGGGAAGACCAATAGCTCCAGGGGAGTCTTCTCGGGGGAGAAGGGAGGACAGACAGAAAGCTGAAAGCTGGCAGCTTCTCCCAGCTGATCACTTCTTAGGAGGTGGCAACAGGTGACACTTGTGGGCAGGTGGTTGCCTCACCTGAGAGGCTCCCCAGGTTAGGAAACAATGCTGGCAGGCTGGGCGCCTGCTCTGGCCTCCACCGCTCCGCGGGGCTCCCACTAGATAAATACCGCAGAGGTTCTTCTTCACCGGCTTCCCGAAGAAGACAGCACAGCAACAGCCTTCCTCAGAGCTTGTAGATAACTGTATCTGGGTCCCCTGGGACACAGGACAGACCTAGCAAGTGTTTGATGATTACAGGATTGAAAAAAATGAATGAATGTGAGAGTGAGTGAGTACATAAATTAGCATATCATCAAATGAATCAGTGAAGGGAGTAAGGGAACAGAAGAATGAACCAGAATGAATAAACTAAGTGATTGAATGAGAGGAAAGAGTAACAAAATAATTAAATGAGTACATGATTGAGCATGTGAAAAAGTTAATGTGTGAGTCAATTAAATGAATATATGGATGATGGATGGATGGATGGTGGATGAGTGTATTGATAAATCATAAATCAGTGAGTAGATAAATTCACAACTTCTTAGAGGAAGAATGGGAAGCTAAATTATGAAGTCCATGAGGCCAATCTATTTTAGTCCTTGCATATTCCCAACCCCTTACAGTGTCCTAATAGTAAGAATTATAATAAGTATTTATTGAATGAAGCCTGCAATACATGATACTAAAATCTGCACATGATGGAGATCTTCAAATATCAAGTTTCTTCATATGAAAAGAACTTGGACTCTTCAGCTAGGTGGGCCTGGTCTTATACCCCAACTCTGCCATTTCCTAAGTTGTGTGGCCCATCAAAAGGCATGAAACTCTTGGAACTTCAGTTTCCTCTTCTATAAAGCGGACAGTCATACCTACTCGATGGGGCTGTAGTAGAGATTAGAAGAATATATGTAGAAGCACCCATGATAGCATCTGCCACATAGAAGACACTTTGAATGAAAATCTCTTTTCTTTCTCTCCCAAACGCATCTTCTTCCCTCAATCCATCCAAAGCCCAACTCCAGTGCCCTGTGAGGCCCTGCCCTCTGAGATCACAGTCTTTTAGGAGACAGATACCGTGGCTGGAACTCTGCTAGGAAGTGGAATGATCAAAGTGGTAGGCAAAACTATATGAAATTGCAACAATTCAGCTATTTATGACCTAAAAAGCCAACAACTTCACATGTTTCAACTACAGTAGCTGGAACTATGTGGAAGACAGGAGCAAAAGCTTTGTCTTAAGGGAGACCAGGAAATGTCAGAGCTGGGAGGGCTCTTCAAGGTCATCTGGTCCAGCTCCCTCATTTTACAGATGGAGGAATTGAGTCCCAAAGAGGAGAAGCATCGACTTGTCAGTCACAGCAGAGCAGAAGCCATGCAAGTTTCTGCTGAATGGGCACAAGTTCAAATCCAGATCTATCACTGCCGTGTTGTGTGACTACTGAACTGGCCTCACTTCTCCCATCATCAGCATGGAGGGGCCAACAAGACTGAGGATTTCAAGTGCTCCCCCTGCAGCCCTACCCAGCTCTCATTGCCAACAGAGTGAGCGAGAGGAGGCAGACTGACCCTGGGCATTAGCACTTGGTGGGAAAAGAGCCGCCTACTTAGAAGAAAGAATCCCACATCTGGCAGGCCCCCAGCTGGGGATCCAGAGGCAGCTGCCGCTCCCTTGGAGCCAATCAGAGGACATCCCATTTCTCACTGCTACATTCCTCCTCCCTGCCAGTCTCCTCCCTCACGGTGTTCCCTTCACCAGTGCGCCGGGACTTGCACGCTCACAAGAAAGGAGTGGCTTCACAAGCTCCATTCATTTGATCCTCATCCCAACTGCATCAGTGGGGAAAGGATGCCTCCATGTAACTGAGAAAACTGAGAGAGTTTGCAAGCCCTGATGGAACTCACAGCGCGAGGAGGCAGGGGAGTCACCGCATCGCCCAGAGTCCCTGGGAAGAGGGAACAAAGCTGGGCGTAGGGTTCTGACGGGACTGCCTTTACGTCCCCATTCTACACCTGGACCAGACGATCTTGGGCGTGTTACTTCAACTCTTAGACTCGATTTCCTCCCGTGTGAAGGTGACATCAGCCACACGGGCCCTGCCTGGAGGGTGAAAGAATTCTCATGGAATTCTCATGAGAAAGCACCTGGCGCCCGGTGGACATTGTCAGGAAATGACCGTCCCTCTTCCCTTCCCTGAGGGGTCACCCAACACTTCCCCACCCCCCAGCTCATGCCCATGTTTGCTGACACCACATCCGGGCCTGCACAGTGTTGTCACCCTGCATTACGCCACCACACCTCAGCAGTGACGTAACCCCCTCCATCTCCCTCTCCACCCACCCGGCTGGTGGAGCCCAGGCTCCGCTGACACGTCCTCAGTGAAATTCAAACCCAGATGGTATGTGTGTGTGTCTGCTGGTGTATTGGAGGGCAAAGCCAAGTTCAACCCCTTTCTCTCTTTGCCCTTGCTCCCTCCTGGCCTCCAAGGCCAAGAGTGGGCACTCACAGTAGCAAAGCCAGGCCCAGCCCAGCGGCACGCCCCGTCGGTTGGTGCCTGAGGCTGGATGGCACGAGCCACGGGCGGGCGTAGTAACGTGGTGGCGGGAGGAAACGGGCCTGCCTGTTGAAACCCATTTCTCAGTGATGAGAGCCAAAGGGGGCTGGGCCAGTGGGGAGAGAGAGAGTTCCCAGGAGCACGTCTCCACTTTCTCACCCATTCAAAAATATTTGTTGAGCGTTAACTAGGGTCATTCGCTGGAGACACTGCCACAAGGAAGGCCAGGTCAGAGGTTCCAGCCTCGCAGAGCTGCACATTCCGTTGAACAGCACAGACAATGGCCAAGGGAGCGCGTAATAAAACAAAACAAGAGCCCTGGGATTGTGAAAAGGCTTGGAGGGAAACAGATGGGCTGAGGCGATAGTAACTGAGTCAAGGGAGTGGGTCCGAATGGAGCGGGTGATTAGGGAGGTGTTCTCGGAGGAAGTGACAATGCGCTGAGGCCCAGAAGATGAGAAGGAGTTAGTCACGCCAGGAGCTGGGGCGGAATGCGCCGGGAACGGGAATGGGAAGGGCAGAGGCTGTGTGAGGGGACAGGCTGGCGGGCCCACAGGCCGGGAAGACGGAGTGGCTGGAGCACGGAGGCTGCAGAGGCCGCCAGGTCACGAAGACCCGACCTCCTGGGCCATGGCCGGAGTCAGGGGCGGATTTGAAGGGCGATTTTAAACACCTCAGAGACTCCCCCCTTCCTGAGGACGTGGGTCCTGAATGCCTGGGGGACAGAGGTGACCAGCATGGCTCCTGCTCACAGGTACTCAGAGTGGAGGGCGAGGAACCTCGTATCCATCAAGGCCGATGCCCTTAACCCTGTAGATGTGGGGACAGCCCCGAGATGGGGAGGGATGTGCCCAAGACCATGCCATGGAGGAGAAGAAACTGGGACCCGGGACACCGGAAGTGGAAGTAGAGCTCACGTTTTTATCAGTTGCTGTGCGACCTCCCTGACCCTTCACAGCACCCCCTTCTTCTACAGATAAGAAAGGAAGCGTGGTCTCGTGGGGTCGCACACAGAGGAGTTGAGGGGCCAGGCTCGGAACCCAGGTCCTCCTGTGTCGGCGCCCACACCTGTCCCCTGGGCCGTCTGGCATTTATGTGCATATTTCTAGAGGCCCGAGCTGCTCAGGACTCGGGAGCTTCCTGAAGCTGCGGTAAGTCTGGGAAACGCCTCAGCGTCCAAGCAGGTGAGACCGATGAGCCAGTGGCCCCCGCACACCAGTCCATTGAGAAACACACACACTCATTTTTAAAAATAGATCCAGGAAACCATGTATAAATAGACATCTCCATACGTACACTTCCTACCGTCACATGAAGGTATGTTGAAACTGACCTGGGGCAGAAGGATTCTGCTTCCTAGATGACCTGCTAGATCTCCTCCTCCTGGTAACGGGGAGCGCAGGCTTCCGCTGCCTGAGCTGACTGGAGGGGCCGCTGGATCTCAGACCCTGAGTTTTCTCCCTTCCTGGGAGCAGCCCCCTGCGGCCAATGCAGAAGCCCCGAGGCCTCAACTGGGGCCAAGTCTGCGGGGCCAGCTCAGCTTCAGAGCTCCCGTGGGACTGGCCGAGGCCTCTGTCGAGACTGCATCGGAGTTCAGCTTCTCCCTCTGCCCAGGCCTATTCTTTCTTCCCTTGCAGGTGTTGCTCCCCAAAGGACTCCCCACCAAATACCCTGCAGTCAAATTTCTGCCCCAGAACCTCTTTCCCAGAGAGTTGGTACCTGAAGAGGCGTAGCCTAAGGACGCTAATTAAAATGGGATTTGGGGGCTGGATCTCCCATTTGCTGGCTGGTGACAATGCGTGCTTCGGCACTTGGGGGGGTAGGCGGGGAGACACTGTGGGGTATGCGTAGCCCCTGGAGGAATATCACTGCTTAACATAAAGCCTTTTACTGGAGGCAAACGGGTTAACTGGAAGGGAATAGAGCGGTGGGTGCAGTGTCTCAGGCTTTTGCAGTTTAGATGAGGTACTAATTATCATGTCACTAAAATCACTGGCTCTCGCTGAATGCCATTCAGGTGCTGGAGAAAGATAATGGAAATCGCTGATTTCAGCACCGCGTCCAAGTCAGAGGGCCTCTCTGGCAGCATCTAAAGAGCTCTCACATCCTACAGTCAGAGGATAGAGAGGCCACGAATTAGGCCCTGTCTTCATTATAAAGGCAACAGAGCTCCAGAAAATTCTCCAACCTGGCAATTCCGTTCTGCAAGGTCAGAGCTTTCATTAGGAAAACTGGGCCCTGAGTCTTGGAAATGGGCCATTCGTGTGGACGCACTCAAGGACCTTGAGGCCCCCACGTTTTCCAGGTCCCTCAGACCCTGCAGCAGTGGCCCAGCCTAGCACTCCTGCCAGCGTTCAAATGATGGAGAAAGTTATCTCCCTTTCTCTGTGTTGCAAGGAAACTTGTGCTCCCACCCCACACTCTGTTTAGACCTCCACCTCATCGCCTGACTGCCAGGCCCATGACTAAGGCCAAGTTATAATATTTTCCAGCCAGAAAACACTGTGTCTTCAGGCTTTCCTGATAGGAATGGGAATAATGGGATCCCAGATGGCACTTAACCATTTGCATGAGCAAAAAAATTGTCATGAGCAGCAAAGTCACTGAGCCGGCCAGGGTCTGACCCACAGAGCGCTACGGCGATGGTTGAGAGAACTTGACATTCCCGAAGGCGAGTTCGATGAGCAGCCAGCAAGGGAATTGCTCAATCTACACGATCAGAATAAATCAGGATCAGGATCTCTTGCCAAGTTTCCAGACCTGAGCCCTTTTTCAGACATAAAACCCAAGGACTGAAGATAAGACCAGCCCCCCAGGAAGGAAGCCCCTGACCTCCATGTCTAAGTGACCTGAAGAGTTTTACTCAGGAAGGAAAAAATACCCAGAAATGTTGAGGACTGTAGGTTGGATGCAGGGTCTGAGTTGACACAGGGGGCCCCAAATATCATCTTGTCCCCTGTTAGAATGCGGATGTGTGCAGGCCCGCCTTAGGCCTAGCTCACAGTAGGTCCACAGATTCACCCAGTGGTCATTTCCTTAGTCCCTGAATATAAAACCAGAATGGGCCTACTTTGTTGGCAGAATTTCCATGTTGTTTGCTTGGCTGGTGGGGCAAGAACTGTCATCGTGGGGAAAGGCAAGTAGAAACTTTGCAAATTGCCTCCACACCCCCCTTCCCCCTACTAGCTGAGATAGTAAATCAAAATCAATATTGCATCACAAGAGAGATGACTGCCACCCTGAAAAATCTAAAGGATACAGGAACGGGAGTACCACCCTATCTCCATTTAATTTGCCAGTCTGGCCACTAAAAAAAAAAAAAAATTCTGGAAGGATCTAGAGCAGCAGTTGCCAACCAGTGGTCCATGAGGTCGGAAAGGTTGGCGACCGCTGATCTGGAGGCTGACAGTGATATCATGATGTCAACACAACCAAGTGGTGGCTCTAGCTGTAACCACCGTGCTGTACGTCATTTCTCTATGGAGCAGAGACACAGCCCGGGGTGGGAATGGCCTCTGAGCTGCGGAACATGCCCCTTTACGTGTCTCTCAGGACCGAGGACCAGAAGCAGCTCCAGCTCCTGGGTGTGGACATTACATTTCCAGTCTCCGCCCCCCCCCCGCCCCCGGCCAGTCTTTGTCATAATAGAGCATCTGGACACCCCAGGAGCATCACAGTGGCGACTGCATTAATGAGCCCCGCTGACAGGTGAGTATGAGCAGGAAGCGGCAGGTGCGTGGAGGGCTCCATCCGACACCAGCCCTCCAGGGGATGGGAGGTGAGCCCGGGAGCACCCCGCTTCCTGCCGCATCTGCTGCAATGGGCTCTGGGAAGGATAAAGTTTTGTATCTCTCCCCACTAAGGCGAAAGTTCACACCTGGAAAGCCTCTTCCGGTTCGGAGTTTAGCATGGTCCACATGTGGGAATCATGCGCCAAGCCAATTCCCAGGGACACAGAAGCCTGCCAGCTTTGGATGGAGCCCAGGCAGCAGGTCCTGGTTGGGGGACAAACAGCCCCAGCACTTGAGCCCAAGCCCTGCAGACTCCATCGTATTAGAGGCACCTCTGAGGTGGGAAAGATCCTGCGTGGAGTTTGCGGCAAGCCTCACTAGGAGCATCACAATGTCTATTCCTGCAGCTGATCCGTCCCAGTGCGAGGGGAATGGGAGCCCCTAAGGTGCCGCGAAACACATTTTGGGAACCAAGGAATAGAGGAAGCCGTTCTCAAAGCTCCCCTCCCCCCACTCAGATGTTCTATGGATCCTTCTGCCCCTGGGTTTGCTTAAGCCCGGGTCTATGTGGTCTTATTTATTTGGGGGCCAGTTCTGCCCGTGACTCGCCCACGCGCCTTGCCAACAGCTTCCCAGGAAAAAACTCCCTACTGTTCTCACCCGTGAAATTCTGGCTCAGGACGGGCTGTTTGAGAGTGCCAGCCAGGGGCATTGCCCAAGGGTGTCTAGTCAGAATAAGACGCGTGGCTCTTTTCAGTGACTCTGCCCTTTGCTTTGGCTGCAGACATCTAGCTTGCATTGGTTTGGAAAAGCCGGTATTGTTCCTTCTTGCATGGGGCTGCAGCGTGTGTGCGTCCCAGGCTGCAGCTCAGTTGCCCTGCCCTGAACCTTGCCTCCTTGTGGGGTGCAGGGCTGGTGTGGGGTTGGGGAGAGATTCTGGCTGGGTCGATCCTGGTGCTTGGAGGAAAACATTGTGTGAAGGCACCTTTAGCTGACAACTCAACAGCCAGTGTGCCTGTCACTTGCCGACAGAACCCAGCTGCAGGAGAATACCTCGCTCATCATCATGCCTTGTTGTCTAGGAAACCCCTTCCCCTCCCTGGCCTTGGGGTCCTTAACTATAAAGTTAGGGGCTGGATTGGGCGATAGCTCAGAAGACTCTGCCTGCTTGATGATCTGCAACCCACAATTTGAAAATACAAGGAAAGAGCTGACCGCCCCTCTTCTCTCCTGCCCTCCCCTCCCCTCCCTTCTCTTCCGTCCCTTCTCCTCTCCACCCCCATCTTGTGTCTTCTGTTACAACCACCTGCCCTGCATCCAATTTTAGAAACTCGTCACTGGTTTGTACTTCAAGAATGGAAATAAATGAACAAACACATCCTAAAATAATGAGAGGCACCTTGGCCTTGAGGGTGAAGCAACCTCCCAGCTCAGCAGGTGTGGGGATGGTGGCCCAGACCCCAGGCAGCTCTGTGATGCATCCCCTCATACGTCATCCTGCTGTGATGCACAGAGAAGGCTGTCTGGACAGGACCTACTGTGGAGAGTCAGCACGTTGAACTCAGCCCAGTAATTTCTGCCGCAGCCTCACTGGGAGGCTGATGAGGCAGCTCCCTCCCCACGGGCTGGGTCCCAGGCAGCTAGGAATGTCAACTCACTGGGGTGGGGAGGACAGGCCTGCTGGGCAGGGGCTTGTCTGTTAAAGTGGCTTGGCTTCCTCTCTGGAGAAAGAACTAGTCACAGTTTCAAGAGTAATTCCCAGCACCTAATAGGTGCTCAATAAAATGCTATTTAGTATTGTTGTGTTGGGGGCAGTACAGCCTAGAGCAGTGGCCTTCCAATATTTTTAGCCAAGAAATGCATTTTACATCATTACACAGAACACTGAGTATGTGTATGTGTGTGTGTGTGTGTGTGTATCTGAAACATTTTTAGGAACCAATTCTTAAGTCTTACTACAAACATTGTACTTATGCTTCCTCTTCTATTCTATTCCCTTTTTAAATATGAATCATAATCTGCTAAATTGATTTTGTAGCTACTCATCCCTAATAATCTTCCATTTGAGAAACACGGGCACAGAAATTAACCTGCGTTTAAATTCATTTGCAGCTGCTGCCAAGCTAGTGCTCAGAGCAAAGCACTGAAATGCCTCAGCTGCTGCCTCCCCGTCCAGAACCTCCTGGAGAAGGTGGGTGTGAGGTTACATGTGCCCACAGCACCACATTGGGGCGGAGTGGACATCCGGTAAACGGCAGGTGCCATTGCGACGTGGCATGAGGAACTGAGACTCTCCACTGGAGGAATGAGGATCCCCTACTAATCCTCCGGCACCTTAGTCCTCCCACCCCCCAATCTGACAGTGACCGGGAGCTCACTGTCCCCCAAAGGCAGCTGGGTCAGGTGCAGAGCCACATGCTTTAGAGGAGACACTGCCGATCTGGGCTCTAATCCTGCCCTGAAGGAGCTTAGATTCCAGAGATGAGTCACAGTCCTGTTATGACACAGAGGAGTCAGTGCATAGAGTAAAGGCAACAGGCCCGCATTCAAGATGAGAGTGTTTCTTCCAAATCGAGAGATCGGAGCGGCCCCTGAGGGCAGGGTCCATGTTTACCTTGCTCAACAAGGGAGCCCCACACCTCAGGAGAGCTCTGGGCATAGAAGTGCCTGAAATATTTAATGTATTAAATCATTGAATGCCTTCGGGGCTGGACAAGGGAGGACACTGCAGGCAAAGAATCCCATGAGGAGCCCCTTCCAGGAAGATCTCGGGCGATCCAGACGCATCCAGTGAACCTAGAACCAGCCGCCCTGCCCAGGTCCCCGTAGCCTTGTATTGGCCCAGAAAAGCTGAAGCAGGAGTCTGGATGTGAGATGGTTCCCCCTCCGGAATCTCTCACATATGATCCTGGCGACCTGGGTAGGTCACTGCCCCTCAGTCTCTCAGATGAGGCCACTGGACAAGATAATCTCTGAAATCATTTCCAAGTCCAGACGCTCTTTTTCCTATAAGCCCCTGTTTCATTTCTGCCCCTCTCTCCCTTTCAACTACCCTGGGGCGGCCCGTTGTGTGCTGCTGGATGTTTGCCCCATAAACATGTGGCAGAGGGGGAGGAGTGGGGAGAAGAGTAGAAGAGAGAAGAGGAGGAGAGGAGAGGAGAGGAGAGGAGAGGAGAGGAGAGGAGAGGAGAGGAGAGGAGAGGAGAGGAGAGGAGAGGAGGAGAAGGGAGAGAAGGGGAGGGTAGAGGAGGGAAGGGGAGGGAAGGGGAGGGGAAGGAAAGGGAGAAGAGGAGAGGGAAGGGGAGGGAAGGGGAGGGGAGGAGAGAAGAGCACCTATTTTGAATCCTGATGGATTCTGGGGCCCTCTGCGGCCCTCTATTTGTGGTATATGATCAAACAGAAAATCCATGAGATCAGGAGGACTTCACCTGGGAAAGACGCCTGAGGTGACCAATTCCTACTTGCTCTCTAAACCTGCACGTGGTGTTAGCATGTGCTTGTCAGGCAGCTCATCTCCCGGATTTGAGTTGAGCCCGATGAGACAGGGCCGTCTCCATCAACAAACCTCTGAGTTAGTGTTCATTGTCATTGATCAATGTAATCATCTGTTACCTGATACTAGACTACTAACCCAGTTGGTTAAGCCAAGCCAAAGAAACCAGTTAGTCCCGACAGGTGTGGCTCAGTGGTTGAGCGTTGACCTATGAACCAGGAGGTCACAGTTCGATTCCGGTCAAGGGCACATGCCAGGTTGCAGGCTCAATCCCCAGTGGCGGGGAGTGCAGGAGGCAGCCGATCAATGATTCTCTGTCATTGCTGATGTTTCTATCTCTCTCTCCCTCTCCCTTTCTCTCTAAAATCAATAAAAATATTTTAAACAAAAGAAAAGAAACTCAGTTAGCACTGAGCATAATAAAATAGCAGAGCCTGTAAAGGATTGGAATGGGGTGGGCGATGAACAGAACGATGAAGTGTGATGTGTGCAGTGGAATGAACTGAAGGGGAATGTGCTCAGCACGCTCATTCCTCAAGTTTTCATAATGTCCTTTTTCTTTCTGGAATATTCTACCCCCACATATCCTTATGGCGGCTCCTTCAATCCATTCAGGTCTCTGCCTGTGTCACGTTCCCTGACCACCCATCACTCCCACAGCCCTTCCCTAATGTATTGCTCTAATCTCCATCTGTAGACACTCTCTATTGGCTATGTCCTGTCTTCGCCTCCTAACTCCACGAGAGCAGGGCCTCCGTCTCCCCCTGCAGCTGCTGTCGCCTGCCCGTCTTAGACAGGGCAGAGCATACAATTGGCCTTCAATCAATACTTCCTGAATGATTGAATCCGTCAACCAATCTCATTGGAATGTAACCAAATAGAACGATCACAATAAAGGACGTGGAGTGAGATGGGGTGGGGCAGGGGCAGGTAGTTCCAGATGAAAGGGAACCAGGAAACCTTTCAGGCCACCCGGATGGATGGGAACAGTCTCATCCTCCCTGCCTGTGCCCCCCCCCCCCCCCAGCCATCTGGGGAGCTTTTAAACCCTGCAACGCCCCAGGCTGCCTGTGGACATTCAAATTCAATTACTTTGGGGAGAGGCCCAAGCAGCATTCTTTTTTAAGGCTTTCCATGTGATTCAGATTTGCAGCCAGGAGTGAGAGCCACTCTAATGGGACATCTGGTTCCTGAAATTCGGTTAACCTCAAGGAGCACACCGGCCAGAATCTCCAACCCTCCGAACAGCATGTGTGTGAGGAAACTTGCGCACCAGCAGCTACAGAAAGTTTCTCCAATGTTCAGCTGTTGCCCAATAGAGCCGCTGTCCTGACAAACATGAAGGGAAACGCTCATCTCAGCCTCCATGGCCTGGGTCCGCCGTGAGGCCGGTGGTCTGCAGGGGCCTCTCTAGGGTCTTCCTGGTAAGGTGTGGGTTCCTGGGCGATCCGTGCTCCTCCGTCTCCACAGGGAGGTAAAGGGGGTCGCCCTGGACCTCCATCCTCTCCCAGGCAGCCTGGCCCCTCATCTTTCCACTGTCCCGCTAACCACGGTGCCTCCTCTGCTTAAGGCCGGGCAGCAGGAGGATAAAGGAGGCTCAGAGTCCGGCTTCCACAGGCTTCAGGTTTTCCTCTCTCCAGGGGCCCTTCAGGCCTCACCTTCTATCCAAATCCACTCCAGCTCTCCAAAGAATAATAATAATAACAATAACGACAACCACCCGTCCTCGAGCTTTGGTTGGAATAAGTTGGTGATAACTTGCTATGATACTCATTTCCTAATGACAACAGCTAGCGCTTATTGACAAGTCGTTCTGTGGGGCATGTATTAGCTTCTTTATCACCTCTCTGAGGAAGGTGCCCTTATGTCACCCCTATTTAAAGAGGAGGAAACTGGGCCACAGAACAGTCAAGGGACCTGCTCAAGGACACACAGCAAGCAAGGACTTAAACCCTGGCTGGAGAGTCTGGGTTGTCACATCCATTCCCCGCTGCCCCGTGCAATCTTTGTGTCTGTGTGTGTGTGTGTTTTTTAATTTAGTTTTTATTGTTGACAGTATTGCAGATGCCCCCCCCCCCCAACCTTGTGTGTGCTCAGGGACAGCCTGTACCTGGGACAGCGTGATCTCCTGCCTGTACCATGAGAGCGCTGAGGGCCGGCTGCATCCAGGGACTTGCTCTGAGTCACCATATTGACTCTGGGTCTCAAACCCAGGATGGTCTCATTCCAAAGCCCCAGGCTCCCAACCCCTGTGAGCTTGGAGCGGCTCCAAGCCGGTGGAAGCCCGACTCTGGGCCTCCTTTATCCTCCTGCTGCCCGGCCAAAGCAGAGGAGACACCGTGGTCAGCGGGACAGTGGAGAGACAGGGGCCAGGCTGCCTGGGAGAGGGTGGAGGTCCAGGGCGACCCCCTTTACCTCCCTGTGGAGATGGAGCGCAGACCCACGCCTTACACGGAAGACCCGGGAGGGGCCCTCACAGAAGCGGCCTGAGCCTTCCCCCCAGGGGCAGGATTCTCTCGCGTGGGCCCCGCAGGCAAGGGGAGGCTGGGGTCCGGGTTAGAGCCTGTGTATGGGCATCGAGCAGCTGCACTAGGCGCAGCCTCAGACTTTCTCAGTCCTCGAGTCCCTGTAGGTGCAAGGACCGGTCCATGATCCAGTGTCCAGTGTCGCGAGGTTCCAGGGGGCGGGCTCAGGTGGGTGAGGGAGGCCCCTTGAGTCACGAAGGAAAGCAGAGAGCTGGGTCCCTGCAGCCCCCACCCCAGGCCCCCGAAGGCCGCGCCCCAATACTTTGGAAATGCGTAATGCGCACCCTCGCCTCCTCCCACGGGCCTGGGGCTCGGTGGCTGCTGATTCATTTTGAGAAACTCCACTTTCCACAGCAGCGGGAGGAAGGACAGTCCCCCGCCGGAGCCATGTGTGTTTGCTATGATTCATCAGATCGTCTGCAATCGCCTCAAAAATAGCCCTTACGCAACCCGGGAGCTGCTGGGAGCCTCGCGGGCAGGGGCTTCCCCTCTTAGTCACCCTCTGGGCCTTGGTCCACGGCCACGCGGCCACGGGAACGCGGAGGGACAGGCATATGCCCAAAAGAGGAACTTGAGAAATTAGCAGGCGGGGTGAAGGCCACCCCCCATTGTTGGCAACTGCGATGAGGCAAGATCGCAGCTGCGTGGCCCCTGCAGGGGTGAATTGTGCACCGTAAACAAAATCCGCCAGCAAGGCGGCCGCTGCCCTGCGCCCTCGGGTCCGGAGTCTGTGGATGGGAAGAAGGGCCTGGACAGCCCCTCCGCTCTTCCGCAGATTCAGGTGTTTGGTGGTGAGGAGGCTGAGAGGAATGGGAGGAGGGGAGATGTTCAAAAGCTCCTCCTCTGAATAAATCCTAAGAAATTCAAAACACCAATCAGAAAGAATGTATGCACCCCTATGTTCATAGCAGCACAATTTGCAATAGCTAAGATCTGGAAACAGCCCAAGTGCCCATCAGGAGATGAGTGGATAAAAAAAAGCTGTGGTACATTTACACCATGGAATACTATGCAGCAGGAAAAAAGAAGAATCTCTTACCCTTTGAGACAGCATGAGGGACCTGGAGAGTATCATGCTAAGTGAAATAAGCCAGTCAAAGGAAGACAAGTATCACATGATCTCACTCCTATGTGGAATCTAAGTAACACAATAAACTGATGAACAGATAGGAGCCAGAGACATGGAAGCATGGAACAGACTGTGGAATCTCAAAAGGAAGGCAGGAGAGGGTGGGTGGGTGGGAGGTGACCAACCAAAGAACTTGTATGCATATAGGCATAACCCATGGACACAGACAATAGGGTGGTGAAGGCCTGGGGTGGGGGAGGGGGGCTGAAGGACAATGGGGGGGGACATATGTAATACTTTCAAAAATAAAGATTTAAACAAAAAAGAAAGAACACACTGGGGGGAAAAGCTCCTCCTCTGGCCCTGAAGACCTTCTGGTCCAGCGTTTTTGGATTCCAGCTGCTGGCAGAACCCCCTGGGCTGAAGGGCATGTCATAAACATGATGCTGAGGCGCCCTCACTAGAGAGGCAGATGGAGTGGGGCCTGGGCACTGGTGCTTCTTACAAGCAGACATTTTAGAGTTGAAAACTACTCACCAAGTCCTACCCTTCACTTTGCACCCGAGGAGAAGGGACATATTCAAGGTCGCACGGCAGCTAGTGGTGAAGATTAGCCTTAAACCTTACCTTGGCCTACAGACCCATGCACGATCTGGCCACCCCATTACCTCATGAGCTCCTGAATTCTCTGACTTTGCCTCCTCTCTTCCCCCCTTCCCCTCTCTCTTCTTCCCTCTGTCCTCTCTCCTCTCTCCTCTCTCTCCCACCTCAGGGCCTTTGCACTGACAGTTACCTTTGCCTTCACCCCAAATCCCTCATGGTTCACTCTCTGCTCTAATGTCAACTCCTCAAACTACCTTCCTTGGGCATTTTTCTAAAACAGCAGTGCTCTGTGACTCCATTTTCTCACCTCCCTCTATATTTTTTTTTCATGACACAACTTGACCTTATATCTGTATTTCTTTATCATCTTTTCCCCCTTTAGACTGGGATCTCAGAAGGACCAGGGCTTCCTGCTGTACTCCCAGCACGAACACAGTGACTGACACACAGCAATTGTTCAATAAATATTTGTCAAATAGATGGATGACCCCAGCACAGTATTCACCCCGACACCAGCTCCCTGGGCCTGCACCCACCAGGCCAGTGCCTCAACTGTCTGTGTTTCTCTTCAAGGACTAGCGCGTGGATGCCCACAAAACAAGTTCGGAACCCAGACCATTTGTCTGCACACACGGTATCTCAGGCACATCCATGGAGGACCAAGGGTGCTTCATAAGCAGCATCCCAGGGTGACCACAGCCAGAAGACAGTTGCCCCAGCCCAATAGCCTCTTGGCGAGGCCCTTCCAAAGATGCTCCTGCTGATCAAACGCGTTCAGAATCCCGTGGGGACTGGGCCTTACTTGGCAGCCACCATCTTGTTTTCAACCAATCACCACTCGTGTATGTCTGCATAGCTGTTTATAATCCCAAATGATTTCACAAATATGCTCGATCCTCACAGCAAATCTGGGAGCCGGGTGCTACTGTCCTTCATCTTACAAATGAAGCCCCTGGGCCCAGAGAAGCCAAGTCACTGGTCCAAGATCACACAGCTAAGGACACCATCAAGATCAGACTGAAGCTGAGTCTCGGCAAAGACCAGCCCCTCCCCAGCGCCATTCCACACCGAGTGTGATTTATCATCACCCACCAGGACCAGGCTTTGCTCTGGATCATGTTTGGCTGTTGTCAGAAATCTCCACCGTCTCGAAAACAAAAGGTTTGCCCTGTTTGAAAAGATACAAAAGCTCAGGCCTCCGCTTCTGAAAGTCAGCCCAGACGAGGGATTGGTGGTGCCATAGGGATGCCTCCTGTTTCAGACCCAAAAAGCAGAGCCCAAGACAAGGACTAGGGTTCACACAGTTTCGTAGGAGTGACCCCAGGAAGCAGTAATGGAAGGCGGGAGGATGAATCAGAGAAGGAGGAAAAGTCAATATAACTGTGTGTGTTTTGAAGTCGCCCTGTAGGCACCGGAGCTAGATTCTTCGGGGACCTCTGACTTCGGGGCTACCCTTAAACAAGGCTGTGAGTTCCTGCAACTGGGCCTGAGGCAGAAAATCAGAGAGTCCTGTGTCCACTGCTTGAGGTGGGAAGATGTGAGCAGGAACCAGAACTCACAAGGAGTCATCCATCACCCACAGGTGCAGCTAAAACCAGTCTGTGGGGATGTGCTTGGGGCGCCAAAGCATCTTCTGTCTACAGTGATGTCAATGGAGTGAGTCCACAGTCTCCCTGGTGATGACTTTGAAAGTAATCCAGGTGTTTATATGAAAGAAAAAGCTGGTCAGGCCTCCCATCCAGTTCCAACCAGCAAAAAGTAACGATTATATATGTCAACAATTTCTCAGCAACTTCCTAGATCAGCGATTTCCAACGGTGCACCGCAAGAATATTCAAAACATGCAATACCTGACTATTTAGTCAGGGGCACTGACCCCTTTTCCCTTAGATTGTCAAATAAATAAATGACAGCAGCCAACACAACACTAGCTGTCCTGTGTGAACACCTGTTTTGAACCATAAACACGTAGGTCATAATAGAGTTGCATCTTATTGGTCACATCACGTAATAAGATTGCGTCTGATTGGTTAATTCTTGATACCAGAAATCCTTATATAAAAGTATAGGCACCCAATTATTTTTAAGGTCACTTTGGAGCAAAAAAAAGGGGGATAGGTAATTACCATTATTTTTTTTTAATTAATCAAAATTATACCTATTTTTGTCAGATTGGCAAAATATATATTTTTGTTGTGTCTGAGAATTTTAGTAATTGTTTTATGTGTGTCATGAGATGAAAAAGGTTGAAAATCGCTGACATAAACTAATAGCTGGGGTAGTACCCGCCATCAACCCATGGCAGCCCAGAGGACTCCTGTGTCTCCTTTCTTGGGTCTCTAGTACCTGTCAGTCATTCTAGAGCTCTACCAGGTACCAGATCTCCCCAGTCTGAACCCCACGTTCTATCTCCATCAAAGTCCTTCTTCCCACCAGAGGTCCTCACCAAACTCATGGCCAAGGTGCCGAGAATACGATGCTGGTGAGACCTGGCCATCTCTCCGGGCTAATGGTGCAGGTGGGGACCTTGAGCCCCAGTGGCTGGCCCAAGGCCCTCTGTAAGTTTGAGGCATCTGGTCCCATAGACTTTTGTGCATAGACCCAGAAGTAGCCACATGATCGTTGGGCTCCTTGTGAAATGAAAATGCAGGACCCTTGTTCAAAGATTATTAAGAACTTAAAAACAGTGGCAGCAGAGCCAGCGAAACCACGGGCAGGGTCCCTCTGAGTGAGGGCCCTGTGCATTCCCCCAGTCACAGCCATGAAGCTGGCCCTTATAGACCCCACCTTCCCAAAGAAATTCTGAGGAGTCAGGGTGGACTACTTCCAAAACAGTAGCTTTGTAGCCAGGTGAGCCTGGGTTGGAATCCCAGCTTTGCTTCTCACCTGCTGTGCAACTCTGGTCTGAGTTACTTCCCTCTCATTGGCAGAGTGAAGATGAGATGGCAATCTGCATGGATAGTATATGGCACATGAAAGGCGCCCTCCTTCTCATCCCCTCCTTTATGCCAGTTTCTTCTCTTTTAGGCCAGAAGAACCAGGATACATACCACCACCACCACCACCACCACCACCACCACAGCCATGGTGCTAGCCTCAAAGTAACAGCTGAAGGAAGTTGGGGGACAGTGTCCCAGTAATGCCACGTGGGGCTCGTGTCCAGTGAGGAAGCGGGCCTTGGAGTCCCCCATCCTCTGACTGTCCCCAGCCTATGCCAGGTTCTGCCAGGCTAGAGCCAGCAGGTATGGCTGTACCCCTTCCCTCTCCCAGGAACGGCCAGAGGTTCCCAGGGGTTCAATTCTTCTTTCTCACCCTCCTTCAGGAGAGAAGAAGAACAGAGGGGCAGGAAGGCTGCCTTAAGCCTCCACTGACTCATCATGGCGCCGTGGGCAGATCACCAGTGATAATTCTGGCCTCGGCTTTCCCATCTCTCCAATGGGGCTAATGGCGCCTGCTCCGGCCTCCGCGACAGGATGTTTGGAGAGCATTCATTACGGCTGTGTTGCTACTGTCATTGTGCTCCAGCTAATAACACGCTGCCCTGGTGAGGCCCCAGCAGGCCCTGGGAGCTTTGGGAAAACACACTCTTACCATCTTCAAAGCATCCCTGAGAACCAGGTGGGAGGCAAGCCTGAGTCCCGGGGAGAGAGAAAACTGAGGCAGTCCCGAGAGGCAAGCGCGTTTGTGGCAGAGAAGGATGGCATGAGCAGCTGGGGCCCCCAGGTGGGGCCGGGGAGTGGAAGGTATTCCACTGCAGGTGACAGGCACACCTGGGTTCAAGTCTCCCCTTTGCTGAAAATAGGTTAGACAAGGCAGCTCTCCAGGCTTCATCCCGAAGGGGACGAACTGTGCTCACACCTCGGAGTTAAGGCAAAGGTGAAAGGAATCGTGTGCGTGTGTGTGTGTGTGTGTGTGTGTTGTGTGTGTGTTGTGCGGTGTGTGTGTGTATTGTGTGCGATGTGGTGTGTGTGGGTGTGTGTGTGTGTGTGTGTTGTGGGGTGAGTGTGTGTATTGTGTGTGATGTGGTGTGTGTGTGTGTGTGGTGTGTGTGTGTGTGTGTGGTGTTTGTAGTGTGTAGTGTGTGTGGTGTGTGTGTGTGTGATGTGTAGTGTGTGTGGTATGTAGTGTGTGTAGTGTGTGTGTGTGGTGTGTTTGTAGTGTGGTGTGTGTGTGTGTGTGTGTGTTGTGGGGTGAGTGTGTGTATTGTGTGTGATGTGGTGTGTGTGTGGTGTGTGTGTGTGTGTGTGTGTGTGTGTGTGTGTGTGTGTGTGGTGTGTTTGTAGTATGGTGTGTGTGTGTGTGTGTGTTGTGGGGTGAGTGTGTGTATTGTGTGTGATGTGTGTGTGTGTGGTGTGTGTGTGTGTGTGTGGTGTTTGTAGTGTGCAGTGTGTGTGTGTGTGTGTGTGGTGTTTGTAGTGTGTAGTGTGTGTGGTGTGTGTCTGTGTGATGTGTAGTGTGTGTGGTATATAGTGTGGTGTGTGTGTGTGGTGTGTTTGTAGTGTGGTGTGTGTGTGTGTGTGTGGACACCAGCACCTAGTAGGTGCTCAGAGATGTGCGCCTGGACGCTCCTGTTTCCTCCCTAAGGAATAGGCCTATGATGTGAGGGCCTAGGCCAAGTTCATGTCCACATCTGACACTTTCAGTGACAGTGGTTCGCTGAACCGTCCCCTCTCAGGAAAATTGCATCTTGCATCTTGCTGAGGCCAAGGGCCACACCCTCTGGACTCAGCTCCTCCCTGGGGGCATGTCAGGAGGAGGAGGGAGCAGAGAAGGAGCTGCGTTCTTGTCACAGCATCGCCTGGCTGCTGATTGCGGGCTTGCTTGACCCCAAGCACTGTGTGACCCCTAACACAGCTGCTCACAGACTCCTCAATGGCTGCTGAAGATTTCCCCCTTGTCCACTTGAGAAAATGGTGGCCTGGAGAGGTTAAACGACTTGCCTGAGGTCACCATTACCTGGAAGCAGAGCCAAAATCCATACGAGGTCTTGGTGTCCCAGGAGCCCATGACAGTGCACGGCCCCTAGGGCCAGAAACCCAGCTGGACTTGGCCACCTGCCCATCTTGCCCAATCTCTCAGCTTGAGGCCGAAGAAACAGGTTCTCAGAGAAGCCAGGGAAATGGTTGGGAGCAGCAGGGATCGGGCAGGGGCCTGGGCCTGCCCCTGGTGTGGGTGGCGTGGGGAGTGACTGGGAGGGGCCTCGGGGGTGCCGACCACAGGCACATGTCGGCCCTGACTCAGGGACCAGGAATCCCGTGAGTGTGAGGCAGGGACAGGGGTGGCTTCTCCAGCCACAGCCAATGCTGCTTTAGTCCGTCACCACCCAGCTAAGCGCCTACTGTGTGCTGGGCCTTGGGGGCGCAGACCAGAACAACCTCAGGTGACATTATCCACCCGGCTGGGGAAACGGAAGCTCAGGGAGCCAACATGTCCAAAGCCACACTGTGCTCGGTGGCAGAGCCGGGACAAGGACCAGGACAAACCCAGTGTTCTTTCCTAAGAGAGGGAACAGTGACCCCGTCACTGATTGTCCACACCAGGACACGTCTGAGAGTGTAACAGGATGCTCTTAATAAAAGGACAACAGGCTCAAACAAGGCTGTCCCAGGCAAAGTGGGCCGTGTGGTCACATGAACCATGAGCTGTGACACGCCAGCCGCGGCAAGAGCAGCTCTCCACATGGCCGAGCTGTCACATCGACACTGAAGAGTGGCTGTCAGCGTCACACCTCCATCTGACAGGTTCAGAGACCCAGGCCACGCCTGCTCAGGACCCCAGAGCTAACGGCCACAGAAGAGGAGTGAGTGGGCAGAGACAGGGCCTGAGGGAAGGAAAAGAAGCAGGGCCTTGTCAACCGGTTGGGTCAGCTTGGGGAGGGTGTGGCTGGTGTCTGTCCGCTGTGAAGGGGCAGCGCCTTGGCAAGCTGGTTACATTTAATATCCCCCCAGGGAAAGAGCCTTGGGGGCCGGGGATGGGCCGGGGAAGGGCCAGGGGAGGGGCCTTGCATAGTCAGGAAGGTTCCTCATTCCTGGAGCCACAGGAGACCTGGAAGGAGCCACCACCACGTGTGGCTCGGCCTCCCTGGGCGGTGGCCTCTCGGAGAGGGAAGCCCTCTGCTTCCTTCCTTTTTTGTTTTAAAGCAGATTCAAAAGCAACCAGTCTGGGGTCTAAGGGCCAGGAGGGCACTGAGAGAGCTGCGCCCTCAATCAAGTTGAATGGAGGGCAGTGCCCCAAACCGGATGGGACCAGGGGAGGGACAGGGGAGAGGGCTGTCGGAGCAAACCCAGCCAGGGGAGGTCATGCCAGCCCCGCGGCCCAGGAGGGCAGGAGACCAGGCCCCCACAGTCCCTTCGGTTCCGGCCCGGGCACGGCTCCCCTCAGCCCCACCTCCAGCCCTCTGCTTTCTAACAGGGAGTGCCTTCCTCTTTCTATGTTTCTCCCCTCGGCCTGGACCCGGCCATCCTCTGCCCGGAGTCGGGGTGACTTTCAGGAAACTGACATTGTGAAAAACCCAAACCACTCCCTCCCGCTACCTCTAAGCACCTGGGGTGAGTGCCGTGATCTAAGCGGGCAGAGCGGGCAGGGCCACAGGCTGTCAGCGTGGACCCTGACGAGGAGGAAGGAGAGCCCACCCCCCTCCCCCACCCCACACTCCACTGAGGAGCCCTGGAGAGTGGAGGGAAGGCTCACCCAGGAAGAGAGAGCTGAGTGCCAGTAACGCTTTCATTCATTTACCTGTTGATACCTGAAGCCAAATTGAGACAAATAAGGCAAAAAGGAGCTGAGGGGCAGGGAGAATGGACGCTAAGTCCCTACTGCTGAGACTTAAAGGTCTGAGATCCATCAGCTCCAGGTCAGAAGGGGTCCTGGGACCAGGGATGGGCCAAGGCGCCCTGGGAGGAGGAGCAAGGGAGCAGAGGCCGGAAACTCACTGGGGCCTGTGACATTCACTACTTCTCTGTCCTCCATCCCATGGCCCCAAGGCCCTGCTTTCTGTTATCAAGTACACAAGGCCACCGTGAGGCATCAGGGGCCGCCGACAAGTGGTTCTGGTGCTTACAGTTTGGTAAGAGTTTCCCGGTAAACAAGAACCCTGTCCCAGACAAGAAACCTCACGTGGTGGGAATTCAGTCCCAGGACAGACAGGCTGAGGAACGGGCATCCGGCCGCCGGGACAGAGACGGGGTGCCTGGGGGTGGAGCCCACCCCAGCCGCCAGGGTCAGGACCAATGCCTGCACCCCTGCAGCTGGAGCGCAGCTGGGCCTCTGGACTTCTCCAAAGCCACTCCCAGGCTTGTGTGCCCAGCGGACAGGGCTGCCAAACCCCCCGAGTGACCCCAGCAAGACACGGCTCATCCACACCCTGAGAAGGCCTCTTTGCCCAGGGAGAGAAAGACAGTCAGCAGAGGTTTACAAAACTGAAAAGGTTACAATCAAAATAATCAAAGGCAAAACTGGCTGCCTCCTATTCCCCTTTGAAGCGATTTCACAAACTGAATTCCTTTCCTTTGACCAACTTTCCCAATCCTCACATATTTACCTTGCGGAGGAGGCTAGTAACCCCCCACCCTTCCTCCTGGCAATGTTCCACTCGGCACCTCCCCCTTGAGTACCCCAGCTGTCCAGAACCAGCAGCACCTCCGACAGAACCCGGGTTCCAGCGAGTGAGCTGAAATTCTCACTGTCCCCCTCGGAAGGGGCCGTTAGACTCCCATTACACAGATGAGAAAACTGAGGCTCAGAAAAGTTAAGGAGTTTGCCTTAGGCTCACAGCCAGTTAATCCAGGCTGGTCAGCCCCTAAGCCCAGGGCTCTGCCCACCACAGAGCAGTTCTCAAACTTTGGTCTCAGGTGCTCTTCACACTTAACCATTATCGAGGCCCCCAGCGAGCTCTCGTTCTTGTATTTGCTTTATTAGAAAATAAAAATCAGAAAAACTTTATCCCTATGAAATCACTTAACAATAACAAACCCATTTCATATTGACATAAATATATCTTTTAATGAAAAATCACCTTATTTTCCAGCTCAAAACAAGAATTCGTGAGAAGGGAGGCATTGTTTCACATTTTGCAAACTTCCTTAATGTTGGGCTTAAGAGAGTTGGGTTTCCAACTCTCCGCTGCTGTCTTCGGTATGGTGCAATATGCTGTTTGGTTAGAGTATAGGAAGAAAATTCTAGAACCCCACAGAGCCTCGGAGAAGGTCCCGAGCCAGACTTTGAGAATCACTGTATTACATCATACTGCCTCATTTCTGATGCTCCAAACCTAAGTTCTTAAAATGGGGCTTGCACATCATAAGTGCTTAATGTTTGTTGAGTGGATACATATGCAAGTCCAGCCCTGGCCCGTGTCTCAGTGGTTAGAGCACCAGCCCGCACACCAAAGGGTCGCAGGTTCAATTCCCAATCAAGGCCACTTACCAGGATTGCAGGTTTGATCCCCAGTCCCAGTGAGGGTGCATGTGGGAGGCAACCAATTGATGTTTCTCTCTCACCTCTCTCTCTCTCTCTCTCTCTCTCTCTCTCTCTCTCTCTCTCTCTCCCCCTCTCCCTTCCATTCTCTCTAAAAATCAATGGAAAAAAAATGTTCTCAGGTGAGGATTAACAAAAATAATAAAGAAAGAAATAATAAGCAAGCAAGTCCCCAGCAAAGTTAGCTGAGGAAAAAGTCATATCTTGGGGGAAAGGCAGGTTTAAGCTTTATCTGTAGCTTCCATTACCCAGGCCCTGCCTTTCCGCGGGGTGGAGGGGCCAGCAGATGCTGAGCCAGGCCGGCAGGACTGCAGGTCGGGACAGGAATCCTCATTTCAGCGCCTCTTACACAGCCTGGGCCTCCTCTGGACCAACCACAAAGCCGCACAGCAAGGGTTCCTGGCCGGCAACCGCATGGATTGGCACCGACTCTCCATGCAGCCCTAGAACTGGGGAAGGACACCCGAGACCGGGCAGCACAGCCTGCTGTGCTTCGAGGTATTTTGCAGTGGTTCTCAACTCTGGGTATTTATTTGCCAAGATCTGGAGACTTGTTTTTTGGTTGGTTTGTTTTAAATATATTTTTATTGATTTCAGAGAAGGGAAAGGGAGAGATAGAAACATTAATGATGAGAGAGAATCATTGATCGCTGCCTTCTACATGCCCCACCCTGGGGATCGAGCCTGAAACCCGGGCATGTGTCCTTGACCGGCCATCAAACTGTGACCTCCTGGTTCATAGGTCGACGCTCAACCACTGAGCAACACCGGCTGGACAAGACTTGTTTTTTTGTCACAACAAAAGTGGGGAGGGGATGCTACTCAACATCCTGCAATGCACAGAACAGCACCCCCAGGAAGGACTATCCAGCCCAAAACATGAACATGCTGAGGGTGAGGAACCTGCTGCAATGGAAGGAATATGGGCTCCAAGCTCAGAGGCACCAGGTGCAAATCCCCGCTCGGCCACTTTCTAAGCCTGTGATATGGTAGATCACTTACTGGGCTTCCTGGGGACAGTACCTCCCCTGCAAGATTGTGGAGAGGATCAAGGGACACGTGCCTGCCACCTGCCAATTGAAGGCAGTGGTCCCTCGTTACTCGGAGCTAGTGGGCATAGTGATCGCCGTAACAATGACCTGTGTCCCGGGCCTGCCACTGGCCAGCAGTCTGCGGGCTGCCCAGTGGATGGCAGCTCGGCTTCCTTTCAGGAAGCTCACAGCCCAGCAGCCAAGTAAAAGTTCCACGATTGCAGCTATTTAAGTCGGCACGCATGTGAACAGAGACTGGAATGTTCAAAAATCAGAGGGCTTATGGGTAGAAAGGGTTTTTTTCCCCTCTTTTTTCCAAAAAAAGAAACCTTCAATGTTATTTTTATGTTGTTTTTCCCATCAAAAGTAGAAAGGGGAGGAGGAAAGTGAATTTAACATGTTTTAAAAAACAAAAACATGTAAATGATTGAATATGAACACAAGGGCCCTTCATCTTAGGTCTTAATGATGGTCTGGGCACAAATCTAATTTCCACCCATCCTATCATTTTCTAAATGTCGTGGTTGATATTTCACCAAGGCAGGTACTGGATCTTTTGGAGAGCGAAGCGCAGTTCCCTTTATTCATCTGCCCTGATCCTTCTCACGTTCATATTGCGGAACAATGGACCCACCTGCATAAGCCCTCAAAGTGCTGGGTAGGAGGTGTGTGGGGTGAGTGGAGTCAATCAGGGAAGGCTACCTGAAGGAGGCAAGGTCTGCGCCACATTTGTGAAAGCAGGCCTCAGTGGGGAGGAAGGGAGGCCACCTGAGGATGGAATGATACGTGCAAAGGCTCAAGGACAACAGCCCCAAAGAGACAGCTCCCCCCACCCCCACCTCCACCCCCAGGGTTGCTTGAGCTTCTGGTGGAAACGCCAGTAGGCCAGGTGGAAATGAGTCACAAAGAATTCATCACCCCAGTGCCCTTCAGGCTCTCCATGGCCCTATTACTAAGCAGCCGGGAGCTCTCCTCACGTTCATGTCTCCTACACCCACCCACACAGGAGGTCCCAGCGCTGGCTGATTCTCCATTGCCAACCCCTGCGTGCCTAGGCTCTCCTCTGCCCTCCGGGTCACACACACACACACACACACACACACACACACACACACCCCAAACTGGGGCATCTGGGCAAATAACTCCCTCTCTCTGAGTTCAGCTTCCCGGGGCTTACAATGGGGTTGATGACACTCACCTTGTAGGGGTTGTAGGAAGGAACCACAAGGAAAGTGCCAGACATCCTGTCTTGACACCCACTCCTTTTTTTAAAAACATATTTTTATTGATTTCAGAGAGGACGAGAGAGAGATGAGAGAGAACCATTGATCGTCTGCCTCCTGCACGCCCCCCACTGGGGATCAAGCCCGCAACCCAGACATGTGCCCTGACCAGGAGTAAAATTGTGACCTCCTGGTTCATAAATCGATGCTCAACCACTGAGCCACGCCAGCTGAGCACACCCATTCCATCTTCAGCTCCCTACTCCCATACCTCACCCCCTCCAGCACCTCCCCATGCTCAGGTGGGCCTCTGGCTGCCCAGAAATGGGCCAAACACCACACCGACCTCGCCATTCAGCCTGAAGCAATCACCTCCCTGCTCCCCAAGCTCCAGACCAGGGGTGGGCAAACTTTTTGACTCGAGGGCCACAATGGGTTCTTAAACTGGACCGGAGGGCCGGAACAAAAGCATGGATGGAGTGTTTGTGTGAACTAATATAAATTCAAAGTAAACATCATTACATAAAAGAGTACGGTCTTTTTTTTTTTTTTAGTTTTATTCATTTCAAACGGGCCGGATCCGGCCCGCGGGCCGTAGTTTGCCCACGGCTGCTCCAGACACTGCCCCCGCCATCACTGCCCCCGCCATCACTGCCCCCGCCATCACTGCCTCCGCCATCACTGCCCCCGCCATCACTGCCTCCGCCATCACTGCCTCCGCCATCATGCATCACTGGGGGAGAGAACTGACTTTTCCCAAAGGCCAATGAGCATTCGATCAGAGTTAGACCAGATTCCTCCATCCACCTGAGTTCACACTCCCTCCCGTGGGGCAGAAGAATTCTCTTCTGTGAAAAACAAAACAGCAAAACAAAACCTTTTGCCTTCTCTTTAAGAACTTTATTTCAAAACACTGGCCTGTGTTGATCTTTTGACAAACATGGTGTTAGGCAATGCCTCCAGGGGCCAAAAGAGACACCGGGGAACATCCCTCTATGCAGGGGAGCAACACTGGGAGCCACTGAGGGCTCTGCAGTGGCTGGGCCAGGCTCGCAGGCTGAGATGAGGAGTGGAGGAATGATAGCAGGAGGCCCGTGCCAGCCCCGCCTGACCACGGCGTCTCATCACCACTGACCCCATCCCTTCAGACCCAGCTCAACTACAGAGCAATTGTATTGCCCCACCCACCGCTCTGCCCACGGGCACAGACCCAGGCCAGGAAGCCCCAAAGAGGAAGATGGAGACCAGGACAGAACCAGGGCACCATCCTGAGTGGCATGATCTTGGGCAGCTTACCAACCTCCCTGTCGCTGTGCTCTTTTGTAAAATCCAGTAATAACAGTACCAACCTCATAAGACTATTCTGAAAATTCAGTGAGATGACATAGAACACTCAGAAGACAGCTGTGTGTATGGGCGTGTAGGTAGTGAGAGGGGACAGGCATTAGGCGGCAGAAAGGACTCACCTCCCCAGGAGGCAGCTGCCTTCACCCTCCCGAAAGCTGAGCTAAGCAAATTGCTGAGGACTTGGGGACTCCAGGTTACAAGCTCTTGACCTTTTATTACCTGAACCCAGAGATTAAAGATAGGAAAGGCCCTAGCCAGTTTGCCTCAGTGGACAGAGTGCTGGCCTGGGGACTGAGGGTCCTTGGTTCGATTCAGGTCAAGGGCACAAGCCTGGGTTGCAGGCTCAATCCCCAGGAAATATATTAAAAAAAAAAAAAAAAAAGAGCTGCCACCAGGATTCCTCCAAAGGAGAGCCTGCTTTTGTTTAGGGGTGGGGAGAGGGGGGACCAGCAACACCTTGATGGGTACCTGGGAGGCAGGATGAGCAGGAGGGAGGTGCTCTGCCTCCAGAAAGGAGGAGGTTTGGGAGGAGCAGCGGTGGGGGGAGAAGACGAGGCTCCCCCATGAGCCCCATAGGATCTGCAGGAGTATCTCCTAGTTTCAGGTAGCTGGGGGTTTGGGGTGCACAGAGCAAAGGAAGGTCTAAAACTCACGCTGGGGTGATGCCGGAAGTAACCAAGTCATGGGAGAGCTTTGTATTCCCGTGGGCGAAGATAAAGGGGATTTGTAAACCAAAAGGCCAGTCAAGTGAGAGTTGCATGGTTGGCTCTGAGGAAAGAAAACAGCATTTAGAAGTTGGAGAAACAGAAGCAGAATCCAAAGTGAATGGGGAGAAGGTACTGGAGGGTGGCTGGGTCGGGCCATGAGAACCTCTTGATGGTGGCTGTCAAACTTTGCCGAACACAGCCCGTGGTCGGAAACATTCTCATGTGGTGAGCCAGTATCCACATACAGAAAGTGACCTGTGTATGCCCGGCCGGTGTGACTCAGTGGTTGAGCATTGACCCATGAACCAAGAGGTCATGGTTAGATTCCTGGTCAGGGCACATGTGCAGGTTGTGGGCTCTATCACCAGTAGTGGGTGTGCAGGAGGCAGCCAATCAATGATTCTCTCTTATCACTGATGTTTCTCTCTCTCTCTCTCTCTCTCTCTCTCTCTCTCTCCCTCTCTCTCTCTCTCTCATCAATAAAGATATATATTTTTTAAAGTGACCTGTGTATGCGCACACACACACACACACACACACACACACACACACACCATATATATATGGCTAATATGCAAAGTGTCCCTGTGGGAGTTTGACCAGGAGACCAGGAGTTCTATTGCTTGCTATGACATGTGCTGACCACCGGGGGTAGTGTGGAATGAAGGAAGGCCCCGGCTGGCAGCCGGAAGGCCCCAATCAGCCCTGATCACTGGCCAGGTCTAGGGACCCTACCCGTGCATGAATTTCATGCACCGGGCCTCTAGTACATATACTAGTATATATATGGAAAAAATGGAGATGGGTTGAAGTTCGGGTTTGGGGGTGTCCATGACAATTTCATCCAGATCTTAAGGAGCAGAATGGCCACATGACATCTGGGTTCTGTGTGCAAGAACACATTCAGAACCACCCGTTCCCCCAAACTCCCTCGACCCCCCTCCCAGGGGCCCTGTGTTTGCCATGTACCTGTGTGCCAGGTACCTGTGTCTTGGAGTCTGGGGTCCTCCTGTCTGTGTGTCTTTACATCTGTTTGTCCGTATGTCTGTGGATTTGTCACTGTGTACCCCTGCAGGCCATGGAGGGGTGTGGTTTTGGGGGTTCTTTCTCATGGGCCCTCAGTGTCATGCGTCTAAGAGAGGCCTGGGCAGAGCCCTGGCTGTGTTCCGGAATCAGAACACTTCGGGGCTGGAAAGGGCCTTGAAATGCCTTGGCTTGAGCACTCCCTTTGCAAATGGGGGAAATAGGGAGCACATTATGGGAGGGCAGAGAAGCTGTGGGGAAGGAGAAGCCCAGAGAGGCGGAAGGTCTGGAATCCTGCCAGCCACCCAGCAGCCGCCATCGCACGTGCCTGTGAAGCACTCAGAATGGGACGAGCCCACGCTGAGAAGTGCTGTAAGTCACACACCCAGGTTCCAAAGACTCGATACGGAAAGAAAGAATGTAAAATGGCACAGTGAGTTCTATACTGATTGATGTTGAAATGATTCTATTTGGATATGTTGGGTTCAAAGGTATTATTCAAGTTAATGGCATCTGTTTATTTTTGCTTTTTCTTATGAGACTATCAGAATCAAACTAGGATGCAGCTCCCATTTCTGACCCACTTTACATTTCTATGGGACACACTGACTTAGAACCCTGCACCAGGTATTTCTCTCAGTTTCCCCAGCTGTAAAATGGGTATAATAATACCTATTTCTTGGGGTTATTGTGAGGATTAATTGAGAGCACGTGAAAGTGCTTTTAAATATTACAGAGCTGTTCAGATGAGTGTGGGGTGTGGTGGGGTGTGGTGATGGTGGCTGTAACTCAGATTCTAGCCACAAATGTAGAAAGAAGGAAGGATTTAATAGTTTGACCTTAAGCAGATATGCATAAGGGCCAGCCCTGAAGGTAGGCAAGGCATGCGGCCACCCACTCACCACACTTTTGGTGCTAGAGAAAGAGTGACGCCCCCCAATCCCATAGACCCATTACCCAGACCAATTCTTTCAAGAGCCCAAGTCCCCACGTTCTTGCTCAGTAACTGGCCTTTGAACCAAACCACATCATCCTCAGCTTCCCTGGGCCCCAGCAACCCCGCCAGCCTCCTCTGATGCAGGGGCTGTGTCCTCCTAGGCTAGCACAAAGCCTTCTTCCCAGGACACCCATCCTTAAAAAGACCCCTCCATCATCCTCAGCTTCCCTGGGCCCCAGCAACCCCGCCAGCCTCCTCTGATGTGGGGGCTGTGTCCTCCTAGGCTAGCACAAAGCCTTCTTCCCAGGACACCCATCCTTAAAAAGACCCCTCCATCCACAACGAGGCTTTTCCCTGTTCTTTACCAGAGACTCAGGGACCCAAGGGTTTCACAAAGAGGGAAATGGCCCCAAAGTTGGCCTGGGGGCACCAGTCCTTCCTGGGACCATCACCCCAGGCCATCCCTGTTGCAATGGTGGTCTCGTAACCATCGCTTACAAAGCCAGTTAGGCAAGCTGCTTTTGCGTGATGGGGCTATCTTGAGTAAACAGCATCCTATGTCCCCTGCCGGTCACTTGCTCAAGACATTGCTGGACATTGCATTAGAGTCACTGACACACGGAGTTTTGAAAATGAAAACAGGCCCTCTGGCTTACCATCAGATAGCATTTAACTCATTCATGATTGCACCAGGTCGTCCAAGGCCTCGAGGCCACAGGGTTAAGAACTGCTGGGTTAGCCAACCAGCTTTATGGGAAGTAAGACCAAGGCAGGATACCTAGAAATATGGGCCCAGCTACAGACAGGCTACTGCTCAATCCCACCTAACAAGCTGTTGCTAGGGATACGGCGTCTAACACTGGGGTCTGCCGTGAACAAGACACAGTCCCTGCTCTCAAATGATGGCTGCTATTCATTGTGGGCCACGCCCTGTTCTGGAGGCTTCCCACGTACCTCACTAGGTCTCCATGGCTCCGTGAGATAGTTGGGCGTCTGTGTCTCCTAGACCCACCCCCTCCAGTTGATTCCAATGTGTACTGGGTTGGGAACCACTGATCCAGCCCTACACACTCACCTTAAAAATAAATAAAACAAAGCTCAGAGAGGAGAAGTGACTTGCCCAAGGTCACTCAGCATGCTTGCTGCAGCGGCAGGACTAGAGCCCCCTGGCCAGTCCTGTTTCCGGGCTGTAGCCCCTTATAGTCTGCAGAAGAACTTCACGTATGGCTCCTAGCTGGTCTACACCGAGCCACACTGCATTGCTTCCTGCCGCCACCCTCTCCTTTCACGGGACCCAAAGAAGGAAAGAGACCTGCCTCAAGCCACACAGTGGCAGGAACCAGACAAAAACTCAGGTCTCCCAGCTACAGATGGGAGATATGGCTGCACCCCCAGATGCCTGAGGTCAGCCTCTTCTGAGCCCTGACACCACGAGCTGAAGGTCTGGACACCCGCTGAGGACAGGCCGTGCAGAAACCTCCCGATGGTCAGTTCTCAGGTGTCCTGAGATGATGCCTCCATATCCACTGTTCTGAACACTCCACAGTGTATTCATGACAACCCCCACTTTACCAACGGGCAGGCTGCAGTTCAGAGAGCTCTCGGGGCTTTGCCCCGGCACCAAGCTAGACCGGGACCCAGAACCAGCTCTGTGGGCCCTGAGTCCAGTGCTCTGTGCACCTGGGGCCTGGGCCTGGGACCCCCTGCTTTGTGCTTTGTGGAGGAAGTGGCCCCTGCCTGCAGAGATGAGCATCATGGCTTATAATCAGAGGTCAGGTGGGGGAGCAGGGGGGAGGACAGGAGGCCCAGTTTGACCAATTCTGGTGTCTGGGTACCTACTGGCAAAAGGCAGATATCCCCCAAATATCTGTGAATATGTAGGTGAAGCCCAAAGCAGGCAGGCTATTTCTACATCTCCCCTCTCATCTAATCATTTGAGGATGAGAGAGATTCAAGTCCTGCCCACACCTCCTGACAGTGGCCTAAAGCAGAGAGAGGGCCTGTGGAAGGGCCCGGGACCTGTGTTACTTACAAGCACGGACACAGTGATCCTCGGAATGCTCTGAAACAGGAACTCATTTCCGTCCCCACAATCGCTCTCTGAGGAGGGCACCACTATTTCCCATTTAGAGATTAGGGAATAAGGCACAGAGAGGTTAACTGGCTTGCTCAACGGCACACAGCTAGGAAGAGGCAGAGTCGGGACTCAAACCCAGGCAGCCTGGCTCCGGAATGCATTTCCGGGTCCTCTGGTTTTCTGCGCAACGTCTGCCTGGGTTCCTGGTGCTGGCAGTCTCCCTGGGAAGGTTACAAGCACAGTGAGAGGCTCTTAAATCTGGATGGAGACCGTGTGAAGACCAACCAGTTTCTGGGGTTGTGGCACCTGAAAGTCCACACGGAGGCCCAGCTCCGGCCCCGGCCCCCTCTTGCCCCTTCCTTCCCCAGGGCGCTGCTTTCATCAGAGTCTGCACACCACCCACGCCAACCCCAGCAGTTGGTACTGCAACTTCCCATTGTTCAGAAGGGAACACTGAGGCTCAGAGCGGCCACAAGTGATCTGCTCACAGCCAGAAAGCTAATGGCAGAGCCTGAAGTTATAGCCTCAGCTTCTGCCCCTCCCTTGATTTCATTCTTTCCAGGGTCCCTTAGAGGGAGTCCGTGGGAACTGTGGCCACCTTTTGCAGGAAAATGAGGTGCTAAGTCAGGTGACTCTTAACTTCTGAGCGGGTCTTCTCCCACCTCCTGCTGCCACCATGGGTCCGGCCTGCTGCCGGCCGTTTCTGCATCTGTTTCTGGAATCTGCTGATATCAGCTCCGTTTAGAGTCCAGAACCATCAAATGGCCCAAGAGATGCTCCGGCCCAAAGGGAAGAGGTCAAGTCTTGGCCGGCAGCTATGTTAGGGCCTGAGAGCCCCTCCTGCCCGTCCTGGGATGTCCAGAGACCCAGTTCCAGCCCTGGATGGTGGAACCAGTCCCAGGGAGGAGACGTGATGTGGGTGGGGCATGTTCTAATGGAGCAGCACCAGCTACAGAGTTCTCAGTGGAAGCAAGCGGCACCACGTGCTGAGCACTCACTCCCTGACAGGTGTGGCTCTAAGTGCTACAAGCCTGGCGCCCACCTGGGCTGTGGGCCCTACGGAGCACTTAGATGTTTGCTGCCCTCGGACGTAGTGGGGCCCGAGGATCAGCTGGCACCGAAGCTGGCTGGGCACATGGCTGTGGCCCGAGGTCTGGGGGCGGGGGGAGTCCAGCCACCATCCCAAGAACCTAGGCCCTGCCCACCATGTCCCCTTTCCCAACCTTTGTTTTGCAACCAGTCAGCCGACCCAGTGAACATCTGGGACCCAGGAGAACCAGCTTCCCTGACCCGTTTCTATGTGTTTCAGAAAAGAGCCCCAGGGCGGGGGGCCCGGCCATCAGATGTGAGGCCAGGAGAAGGCCCTGTGCCGCCTGAGCATCAGCCACACTGCCCAACGCCCCGAGCTGTCCCAGCCCAGGGAAGGAGACAAAGTCACTGGAGAGGACACTGGAAAGCAGTCCAGTTGCCCATGATTTATTTGGGGATGGGATAGGTCAAAGTTCAGAGAAAATATTTTGCTGTGCAACGTTAGGCAAGTCACTAAACATCTCGGAATCATTTTCCCGCAGTAAGATAGCAGATAATCCTGGCCCGTCTCTACTCCATAGGATCATGATACCTTACAAGCAGTCACATGCGGTTCTTACTTCACTAAGAGGTCACACTTCTCCCAGGTCATCCCCAGGAGAGACAAGTGAGATGTAGGGGTGTATTTTACCTTCCTCACAGTGCACCTGAGGAATCTGAGGCACAGCAAGGCTTGTCCCTCCACCAAAGGCTTGATAAGTACCCACGGGGGCATGTGCATAGGGCAGCCGTGGGCAAACTACGGCCCGCGGGCCGGATCCGGCCCGTTTGAAATGAATAAAACTAAAAAAAAAAAGACCGTACCCTTTTATGTAATGATGTTTACTTTGAATTTATATTAGTTCACACAAACACTCCATCCATGCTTTTGTTCCGGCCCTCTGGTCCAGTTTAAGAACCCATTGTGGCCCTCGAGTCAAAAAGTTTGCCCACCCCTGGCATAGGGTATGGGAGTGATCGCAGAAGAGAATGAATGACTCACCTGGGCTGCCAGGTAAGGTGCTACTGGGAGCAGACCCAGCTTTGAAAGCTACTGCCTTCCAATAACGGTGAACCCCCAGGCCAAGAGACATCAACCTGGCCCTCCATGGGCCCCCTGCCTATCCAAGGCCTTGGACTACTTTAGGGCACTTGTGTCTGGCCTTTCATAGATGCATAACAAACGCTTGTTGTAGGATGTGAGAGGAGACAGGTTCCACATGGTTCTTAGGTTTGGAGCTTGAGTAACTTGGTGAGTGGGAGTGCCATTCATTGATGGGGGACATTAGGAAAAAAGGGATTTGTGGAGGGAAATGAGGGTTTAGTTTTGGATGTCTCTTGTTTGAGGTGCCTCCATGGTGCCCAAGTGAATAACAATAAGAAGAAAAAATAATTCAATTAGGAAATGGCCAGAGGACCTTCTTTCCAAAGAAGACATTCAGACAGCCAGCAGGTACATGAAAAAGTGCTCATGAATCATCAGGGAAATACAAATCAAAGCCTCAAGGAGGTGTCACCTCACGCCTGTTAGAAGGCTGTCATCAAGGACAAGAGCTAGGGAGTGCTGCTGAGGATGCGTGGAAGGGACCCTGGTGCACTGCTCGTGGGAGTGTAACCGGTGCAGCCACTGTGGACAGCAGTGTGGAGGTGCCTCAAAAAACTAAAAATAGAACCACCCTATGATCCAGCAATTCCACTTCCGGGTATATTTTCAAAGGAAATGAAATCACTATCTTGAAGAGTTCTCTGTACCCCCATATTCATAGCAGCATTATTTATAATAGGAAAGACATAGAAATAACTTAAGTATCCATCTATAGATGAATGGATAAAGAAGATGTGAGATATATATAATGGAATATTATTCAGACATAAAAAGGAGCCATTTGCAATGTAGATAGAGCTTGAGGGCATTATGCTAAGTGAAGTAAGTCAGAGAACACAAATATCGTATGATCTCACGTATATGTGGAATCTAAAAAAACAAACTCCTAGAAACCGATTGGAGGATAGTGGTTGCCAGGGGTCAAGGGCATGGGGGAAATGAGGAGATGTTGGTCAAAGGGTATAAATTTCCAGGTATATGTTCTAGGGTTCTAGTGTTCAGCATGGTGACTATATTGTATTGTATTGCAACAACACAATGCAAAATACTGTATGATACCCTTGAAAGTGGCTGAGAGTAGATCTTAAAAGTTCTTACCTTTAAAAAAAAGGTAATGATGTGGGGTTAAGGGTGTGCTAACTAACCTTTTTGTGGCCATCATTTCACAATACATCCATGTATCAAGTCATCCCATTGTCCATCGTGAACTTACACAATGTTGGATGTCAATCGTATCTCCATAAAGCTGCGGGGGGGGGGGGGGGGGGATGGGTTCTGAAGGAGAGAGAGAGAGCAAGAGGTGTGTGTCCTTGAACTCAAAAGACCAAAACACTTCTGAATAACTGATGTGACAGCTCTGTCAAATGCTGCCGAGTGCCTCCTCTTTTTCTGAGCAGTGTTGCTCCTGAGTCCATTCAAATAAGCTACTGAATCCCCTCGATTCTAACACTTGCTTTTTGTTTTCAAATTCTAGCATTGTGGAAATCAGGGTACCCCTTGCAATCACATTTTCCCCCATCACCCACACCAAGCTTGCCAATAAATAAGTAAGTAAAGGTTGTTACTAAATCAA
The DNA here is from genome assembly GCF_000147115.1 of Myotis lucifugus. Taxonomy (NCBI): domain Eukaryota; kingdom Metazoa; phylum Chordata; class Mammalia; order Chiroptera; family Vespertilionidae; genus Myotis; species Myotis lucifugus. The sequence goes on from NW_005871075.1 coordinate 3,274,006, forward strand.
TACAGCATCTTATAATCAATCAGGGGAGAGGGGATATGTTGTCATGACAACAAGGAGAGCAAGGCATCAAAAGAGAAGCAGGAGGATCTAGCATCTATTAGGCATCTTCTGTGGACCAAGAATAGTGCTGAACGCATCACATTTTGTTTCATCAAACAGCAGGAAAAGGAAAGAACTTACAAGGAAAGGAGAAAGTTTGCCAATTTAGCCTGATAAAGGATCAGATCCTTATTCCTGACAAGCAACAGAGGAAAAGCCAAGTTCATGTTGGTTTGTTACGCACCCTCATCCCCACTCCCCCAAAGCACCACCCAAGAAGTGACAGCCTGACCAAGTTCAGTGTTTTCCCAGAATGTGTGGAAAGCTTGTAACATCCATAAACACCGTAAATGTTTCCCAAAGTCATCGACGTTCACAAAAACCAGGAGACTAGTTTTTAAAAATAGGTAGGAGATCTGGCCGTTGGTTTTCTGAGAGCTGTGCTTAAGGACTCTTTCCAAAGTTTGGCTCATTCCTGCTCCGCTGATTGAGCCTCACTGACTTGCTCTTGAGCTGGGTTTGATCATGACTCGAATCTGCTGTCTTTGAATGGGAGACCCCTGGGCCTGGTGCCTGCGAGGAGGGCAGAGATACAGGGAAATGGGCCGGGTTGTGTTTGCTGATGTGTCGTGGCTCAGTCACTGTGAAGTGAAGTCGGTAACTTTGTGAATGCCACTGATCTTTGGTTTCATCTTTTTCTTGTTTTAAAAGCTCCAAAAAAATTGTGGCCAATGCTAGCCACAGGGAGCAGGAAATGGAGCCTAAACCTTTACCCCCTCAGAGACAGCAATAGGTCAAGGCAAGACCAACAGTGAAAGCAGACGTGCCCTTCTCTGGGATCAGATACACTACACGGGCACGTCCTTGGCAGTTTTGTTCCTTTTCTCTATTTCCAGGGGATGGCTTTTCCCTCCGTAGCTGGGAGGTGCACCTTTTGAAGATTACCAAGCCATCTGTCAGCACCTGTTCTCCGAGCCCCAGAGCGCCTCCTTCCCGAAGGGTCCTGTCTCCCTCTTCAGCCATGCCAAGGTGTTCGGGGGGAGGTGGGGGGCAGGGGTAGGACACGCTGTCCCGGGGAGCAGCTGTGAGGGACCAGCCACCGCAGGAACTGGCTGGGGCACCTCGGTTTTCCCAGACAGCACCAAGGGCTGGGCCCACTGGGACTCCCGGCCTGATCCTATCTCCCATCTCCCTGTGAAGCAATCGCATAATTAGCAGCATGAATACCCATGCCATCTGGGGCCTCCTGTCTCAACCTGGGCCCCGGCGCCTGTTGCAATGAATGCTTAACTGATTATTCAGCTCCTTTCCAACAAGCTGAGTGGAGAAAAATGGGGTCTCGCTCTGGACCAGCTGACTAGCACCCTCGTCCCCTGGAATAGGCTCGGTCTGCAGGACAGGTCTCTCCAGAAAGCTGACCCCTCATGCCACAGGGCACCATTTTGACAAAACAGCTGAAATGCCAAAACAGCCCCAGGGGTGCTGGACCTGGCTTTGGCTCAGGACAATTTTTGGAAGGCTGTTTTCTTAACCAACATCCCTTGAGCTTTTCTTTTTCTTTTCCCTTTTTTTTTTTTTTTTTTTTTTTTTTTTTTTTTTTTTTTTTTTTTTACAGGCAAGGCCCTATAAGGGTTAATGAAATACTCTAAGGAAGATCCTCTGACCTCCAATTTCCTACCGTTTCATAAAAGAAGACTCATATAGTATCTGAAAAGACAAATGGGCTGGGTGGGGAGCAGGGCTAATGTCTACATGGATTGAACAAGGAGGAGAATCCTGCCCTGAAGGTATCCCTATCCCCATTTTAAAGCTCCGATTAGTTCAGCAGAACCCGGAAAAGAATGCTCTCATCCTGCTCTGTGTGGCCAAAGAGATGTGCTCTGAACCTTCTGTCCGGGGCAAGTTCAGGACGAGCTAAGTCGGTATCATGATGCTACCAGCTTCCGTGCAGGTTGGTCTGCCTCCAGAGCCCAGCTACCACCCAGGCTCAGCTGGCCCTTCAAGAATGGTGCCCATAATGGCGCCACAATTGCTCGGCATTGGGGAGGGAAGGAGGGAAGCCCTAAAACTCTCACATGCAATTAGGGACCCTGACGCGCAGAGAGGGATCGGAGGGGCAGGTGGAGAAACAGGCCGGGTAAATTTAGGGTAGAGTGAGAAAATGAGAGGGACTCTCAGACCTGTGGCTCTAGCTCTGCAAACTCCTAGATCCTTCCTTTCTAGATGTTTCCATTCCCTAAGAGGTGACGCTGCATTGCTCAACTACCGTGCTCAGTTTCTCATGGGTGTTCCAGGCCCGTTCCCAGAGATGATATCAGATGTGGATCGTGGATTACCACACGAACTGAGTTAAACTCAGGAAAGGTTTGCTGGGTACCCTCTCACTGGGGTCTCTCCCAGCTGCACCCACCTCCCCTTGGTCTTCTCTCTTTCAAAGCCCATTCTGAATGCTACCTCTGGTATTGCTGCACCCTGCAAAGCAGCATGGTGTGATGGCCCTGTGTTCAAATCCAGTTTCTTCGATTCAGAAGCCATGTGCCCTTGTGCAAGCTATTAACCTCCGTTTCCTAATCTGTAGAATGGGAGCAATCCTAGTAGCTATCACAAAGGATCCCTGTGAGAAGTAAATGTCTGATACATATACCGTCTCTAGAATAGCACCCAGCACGCAGCAAGTGCTGCCTCACTGTTAGCGATGGCTAATTCCTGTGTGTGGGTTTCCTTTATTCCCTCCTCTGGGAATCGCCCACTCTCTGCATTGGCATAATGCCTTTCCCAGGAAGTCCCCAGGAAACATGTGCTACGCGCTTGATGAGCTTGAATTGGAAAGCCTGCGCCTGGATCCCAGCCCTGCTCCTTATCAAGGGTGACTATGGCACGTTAGGAAACTTAGCCTCCGTTTCCTCATCTGTAAAGTGGGGGTTAAACTAGTTCCCACCCAGAAGGATTTCTATGCAGATAAGCAAGAGAATGCCATAAAGAGTCCATCAGAACAGAACGCAGGCGCTGGGGCGCGATGAGGGACAGTATGGCTCTTATTAGCACATGAACTTGCTCCCTGGGGGTTCACAGATAGGAGCCACCGCAAACAAAATAAAGAAAGGGGTGGGTCTTGGTGCCTTCTTTATCCTCTCTCCCTCCCACACCAAAGTAAAATATCTCCCTCCCTCAGCCCATCAGGTGGATGTGGTAACCTTTGTGCACAGAAGATAAAAGTCCTTGTTCCGACAAATACGGTCTGTGTGGCCTTGGGCAGGTCACTACATATCTGCAAACCACAGCTGCTGGTCAAACACTACATCAATTAGTCATTCACATAATTAGTCTATCTGGGCCTTCCCCAAAGAAAATAGCCAAAGACACTCCTCAGTGTGGTTCCCTACACGAACACTTATTGATCAGGACTGTGCCGGGCCCTGGGTGAGGTGCCGGAGGTACAGCGCGACGTGGGGCTTTCTTCAGAGGTTGACAGAGAACTACACACGCTAAAGGTGCCAAGTCAGTGCAGCGAGTACTTGCTCCGAGCCAGGCACGATGCAAAGAGCTCCACAGAGATGATACCTTTCCACCTCGCTACATCTCTACATTGCTAAGTATGATTATTATCAGCCATTTCATAGCTGCTCAAACCAAGGCTCCAATAGGTTACATAATGTTCACAGGATCACACGGCTCATCAGCTGCTCCAAGAGAGGGGAGCACAGAGGAGGAGCGTGTATCCCAGCAAGAGCAAGGGGCTTGTCAGGAGGGAAGGCTTCCTGGAGGAGGTGAGGTCTGCATCTTGCAACATGAAGGAGGAGTCAGCAAAGGGGAGGGGTGAGGAAGAAGGGACCACAAGGGCAAGAGCCGAGGGAACAATGAAAGCATGAACAAAAAGGATGTGATGACAGGTGAAATGAAAAGATAGCGGTCAGGTGGCTAAAGACTTGCCTGCCACGCTATTAAGAATTGGGGGTTTTATCTGGAAGGCAATGAGGGCCCATTGAAGGATGGGAAACAAGAGGAAGACATGATCAGATTTACCCGTTTGGAAGCTCAGGTCATTTGCCCTCACCAAGTTCAGGCGTCCTCAGGGTTCCACCTCTGAGAGTCTGCAGAAGGCTATGGGCACCTCTCAGCCAGTGCAGGGCTCATGGCCTTTACACCACCATCGTCTGAGCCATGACTCCACACTGGGTACTGGCCAAGTGACTTTATCTCTCTGAACCACAATTTCTTCATCTACAAAGTAAAGTAACAGCAGCTCTGTGGTTGGACTCAGGAGACTGAACCTGGGATTGTATCTGTACGTGCCTAGTCCAGGATCTAGCACAGCAGACCTGCTCCTTTTCCTGAGATGGTTCTCCTTGTTCCGAAGATCAAAATAAACCATTTGTAAACATGCTCTTTGATTGACCAAATGAGTGAAGGGACCTTTCTTATTTTTCACAATCAGAAGCTTTGAGCACTCATGAGCAACCCTGAAGGCCTCTGATACAGAATGATTTTTAATTTAGCTGAGGCCTGGCTTAGAATTGCAGAAGCAATAAAGCTGGTGAGAGTGGCAAGTTGTTTGGCAAGTGAGAGAGTCTGACTACATTAGTCAGGTGAAGACTGAGCTGCTAGAACACAGAAGTCCAAATTTTTTGGTTTTTCTTTAAAGAAACAGTCTCAAGGTGAGCTGTCCGGGTCAGCAATGAGGCTCTGCTCCACGTGGTCACTCAGGGACCCAGGTTCCCACTTCCTGTTTCTCCATCATCCCCTAGACCCGTGGTCGGCAAACCGCGGCTCGCGAGCCACATGCGGCTTTTTGGCCCCTTGAGTGTGGCTCTTCCACAAAATACCACGTGCGGGTGCGCACATACAGTGCGATTGAAACTTCGTGGTCCATGCTCAGAAGTCGGTATTTTGTGGAAGAGCCGGTATTTTGTGGAAGAGCCACACTCAAGGGGCCAAAGAGCCGCATGTGGCTTGCAAGCCGCAGTTTGCCCACCACTGCCCTAGACTAGAACACTATTGCTGTCAGGATGGCCAAAGTTGAGTCACCATCTCACCTGAGATAATATTATTGAGATGTTATGACTGCAATTTATACGAGTCGCATTGCTACTTACTGCACTCTCCTATGTACCATATCCTTTTATCCCCATTTGCTTGCCGATCAACAAAACCCATGTTCTTCTCTTCATCCTGGACACACATCTAGACTACATTTCCCAGGCTCCCCTGCAGCTGGGTGTGGCCATGTGACTGAGTTCTCTTCGGAGTATTATGAATGGGAGTAATACTCAGGCCTGGCCCTTAAAAACCTCCATGCAGTCTTTCACATCTAATTGATTGGATGGCTGAAATGACCCCCACCTTGGAAGCTATATAATTAAGATGACAAAGACACTGGAAGCCAGTCTCCTCAAATGACTACATGGTGCACAACCACCACAACTTGCAACCACCTTAGACTGTTGTATAAACAAAAAACACCTTCTTGAACCATGAAGCAATTAGCCTGCCCTAACCAGTACACTCCATTTCACAAATGTAGGAATGGACACACAGAGAGGTCAAAACATCTGCTCAGTGTCGCGAAGATGCCACTTGGGAACTCAGGGATTTACTAGTAAACCCACTGATTCCAAAGCCTGGGCTCAAAATGCCTCTTATGACTTATTTTTTTGTCAGTTTTATTGAGGTTTTATATACATACATGCAATGAAGTTGATCCTTTTAAAGATACAGTTGCATGAGGTTTGGCATATGCAGTCGGGTGCCCATCAGCACAGCTAGAGAACATTTCTGTCATCCCCGAAAGGTTTCTTGTGCTTTCTGGCAGTCCGCCCCTTCTCTTCTCCTTTCCCAGCCTCTGGCAACCATTGACCTGATTTCCGTCACTAAACTTTTGGAATCATAAGGTCTGCAGCTTTCAAGGCTGGTTTCTTTCACGAAGCATAATGATTTGAGGATTCACCCATGTCATCGCACGTATCGATAGTTCATTCCTTTACTGAGTAGTCTGCCAATGCGTGGAGTACCGCTCTTTGTTTACCCAGTTACCAGCTGATGATGTTTCCAGGTTGGGGCTGTTAGAGGTAAAGCTGCTGAAAACACTCACATACATGTGTATGTGTAGGCTCAGATTTTCACTTCTCTAGGGATCGATGGGTCCCACAGAAAGTATATGTTTAACTTCACAAGAAACTGCCAAACTGTTTCCCAGTGTGGTTTCCAGATTTGTACGAAGATGGCACCAACAGCGAAAAAGGAAGCCCTATCCCTAAAGGAAATCTAATTTAAAGCTAAGGCTTCAGGGACTAGGAAGACCGTGCTGAAAGGTGCCCAAAGCCACCGAAACCGTGAAGATCCACATCACCTCCTTCCAGCAGCCCAAGACGCCGTGGCTCTGACGGCAGCACCAGTAACCTCAGAAGAGCATCCCCAGGAGAAACAGGCTTGACCATCTGCCGTCATCAAGTTCCTTGACCATGAAGTTGGCCATGAAGATCAAGGTCACACTGGTGCCCATCACGGACATCAAGGCCAACAGGCACCAAATCCAACAGGATGTGAAGAAGCTCTATGACTTGACAGGCCAAAGCCAACACTCTGACTGGATCCCACGGCCAGAGGAAGGCGTGCATTCCTCCCCTGACTACAATACTGAGGAGTGTCGTCCGAAAATGGAGATCATCTCAATCGAGTCCAGTTGACTAATCTACACTAATAAAAGAGAAACATGGTAATTGGCGTACGACCGCTACCCTTCCCATTGGCTAATCAGCGTATCCTTATGCAAATTAACTGTCAGCCAAGATGGAGGCCGGCAGCCAGGCACTGAAGTGAGCAGGGAGGCTTGCTTCCTCCAGGGACTGCAGACTCCAACGTTCCCCGCCTCACTTGCCGGCCTCTCAACTGCAACTCTAAGCAACTATTACTATGTTGCAAATAAGAAGCTAAACAAAACCGGCTTTCAGTCAGCCCCGGACCGCAACATTGTATCCATGTTTTCAGCAGCGAGGCCTCAGAGCTAAAGCTGGCCCAGAATAAAAAAAAGAAAAAGAAAGAAAACAAGGAGCGGTTGGGAGCTTTTAGTCAACTGCCAGCCGGAAAACGGCCCTCAGCCCCTCAGCCAGCCTGGCCAGGCACCCCAGTGGGGACCCCCACCCTGATCCAGGACACCCTTCAGGGCAAACCAGCCGGCCCCCACCCGTGCACCAGGCCTCTATTCTATATAGTAAAAGGGTAATATGCCTCCCGGCACCGGGATCAGCGGAGCAGCGAGGCTCCTGGCACCGGGATCAGCGTGACAGGGGGCAGCGCCCAAACCCCCTGATCAGCCCTGCTCTGTGCCTGATAGGGGGGAGCTCCCCAATCCCCCGATTGCCCTGCGGCTCTGTGTGTGACAGGGTGCAGCGCACCAACCCCCCGCCCCCACGGGCCCTGCTCTGTGTGTGACAGGGTAGAACCATAACCTCTCCATCGGCCCTGCCCTGAGTGTGACAAGGTGCGGTGCCCCAACCCCCTGATCGCCCTGCTCTGTGGGTGATAGAGGGTGGGGCCCCAACCCCCCTCCACGGGCTTTGCTCTGTGTGTGACAGGGTAGAGCCATAACCTCCCCATTGGCCCTGCCCTGAGTGTGACAGGGTGCAGCCCCCCAACCCCTTGATCCGCC